>NW_027268392.1:0-33617 GCF_963676685.1 Mytilus edulis
CTGATACCCCTTTCTTGTAAGTTTTTTATTTCGGATTTAAAATTTTGCCAGAACTTTAATAGGGGGTATCAGAATCAGCCCCGAAAAGTGAATGCTGTGCTTCTAGTATTTGAAGAAGAATTTTTTTTTTGTAAAATACTGTGTCGTTTAATTTTTTCATAAAACTAAGCATTTGGAGTGCTATACTAGTCGGTTGTTCTTGCAATTTTTTTTTTAAATTTAACCAGTAGATTTTTTGGTATTTAAGTTTAAATTACGCCCCACCCTCAAATTGGTTCATTAAATAAGAGCAAAATCTATTCAAAAAGTACATAATGGCCATAGTTTTGTTCGTCTTTTGAACTAGGCCTTAGCTATTTGGCATGTGGATGTATCATCACAGGGTTAAGTGTCTTGCATCATGATGACATTTGTGTGACCTTCAAATGTGACCTCAAGGTCAACTTTATGGTTTTTTTCCGTGAAAAACACAACCATGTAGGCCATAACTTCTTTGCCTTTTGCCCTAGGCCTTACATCTTTGGCATGTGGATGTATCATCATGAGGTGGTGTGCCTTCTTAAAATTCTGACCTTCATGAGACCTTGAACTTGACCTCAAGGACGATAATTGTGGTTTTTGGTAAGAAACACTTTTACGGGCCATGACTTTTATGTAGTTATTAATTCATATTTATTTTAAAAAATCATATTACACAAGCTTTAATCGACCATACAACAATATAGACACATTTATGAAATGTCAAACCATTCAATGCACACGGAATACATAATGGACATGTAGTCACATAAAATTGTTTGAAAAGGGAATCGTTTCTATTGAAAGCGCAGTGTACGTACTTAACTACTCAACAGACAGCAAAGTGAAAACTTCCTAGGAAACAAACAGAAGAAGGAGTTATGCCAAATAACTATATACCAATAATGGGACGGACGGAAGGACAGACGGACAGGGGTTAAACAATACCCCCCCCCCCCCCCCCCCCCCCCCGACTTTCAGTTACAGGGGCAAAAAAAGGATGTAATTGATTTTTGAGATACGAGCTGTTGAAATTAAAAGCATGACACGCCAAAAATACACATGATAAATAGGGAAAAGCTTAAAAGTTGGCAGATGCTTTACATGATCAAGATTTTCAATTTAATGGTCTTTTGACCAGATTCAAAAAAATACAATTCAAAACTTAACGACAAAACCATTGGTGCAAAGAACGACGGCTCATGAGAGATGAAATAGAGCTGACTGTGCAAAATCCTTATACTGTTAAAACATATAATATTTTTATTATTTCTGCAGAGGTTATGAAAATTAGATACAACTGGTTTTTAGTTAAAAGCACGGCAGTTACAAGTTTCACATTATTTTTGGGGCCCCTTATTATTATAGAGAATGATTACTCTATTTAGTAATAATCTTGAATTGAGACTTGAGAAGAAACATTTCACTTGTCACAAGTTTGCAATAACACCACACTTCCTTTTTATATTTATTCCAAAATTGCATTTGATAAACAAAATCGGAAAGATACACAAGTTGACATGACAAATGCACAACAAAAGACAATAACAAATTTTGCTATCCCTTCGAAAATTTGATGAAGCGAAAATGATATGTTCTATTTATATCATACATGTGTAGTTTCAGTTTCAACTATGACTCTAAATATAGAATTTACTTTCCCTAAAATTGTGGACGGAATAGAAGACATCTGTTAATTTTCTACACCTGTCAGGATAAAGGTTGGAAAAAGATACTAGAAAGATATATTTCTTTTTATTCAGATGAATTAAGAAAGCAAAAATATGTGTAGTGTTTTTTGGACTGAATCTGACGCTTTTTTCTTCTTTTTGCCTATAGCTTGTTCCGTGACATGTAAATGATGCACTGGTGGTTGATTATCCCTCTGGGTATCTTCTAACTTTTTATATGAATATAAATTATGCAATAAAATAGTCAATTGCACTTTAAAAAATATGACAGCAATTATAATATTATAAATTATTCGTAATCTTTTTTACATTACTGCATGTATTTCTAAGACCATAGTGTATTGCATTAAAAACTACATGTTTCGTTTAAAAAAAAGTATTGTGGAGCTGAGACTACTATAATGTTATAGTACTCTCAGTGTGGAGTCAATTCAGTTTTGATTTAATCAATTTGATAAGAAGATCTACGAACATAAGCATTGTGTAATTGTCCAGGGATTCTTATTTATTTGGTTAAAATTAAATTGTCGGAAGGAGCTACCATTTGAGCATGCTGAGAGGGGGTAGGAGGGGTCCTGATCCCGAAATCCCGGCTTCAAAACATGGAATCCTGAGGTCCCGAATTTAAATAAATTTAAATCCTGACATCCCGAATTCTAAAAAAGAATTTCCGGATCTCGAAAGGGTCAATCCCTAAATCCCGACCTTAAAAACAATCGATCCCGAAGTCCTGATAAAGGTCCTATCCACCCTCATTTGAGGAGGGGGGCTTGGATGAAATTTGAAAAAAGGCAAGACAGGCTTTTGAACAAACCGGCAAAGGCAGGATCAGTAATTTGGCATAAAAAGCAGGATGACAATTTATGAAAACAAGTTCAGTAAACTAATGAAAATTGCAGGTCCGTAAAGAATGCCACGAAAAATAAAAAATGCAGGACAATAATGATGATTACAACTATAAAAAAAAAAATGAAGGACAAAATTTTAAAGCCTAGCCCCTCCATCCCCCTCCTCCTGAATTAAAATGGTAGCACCCTTAGACTTTTGACTTTTTGTACTTTATTTCATTTTATTTCCCTATTATGTCTCATTGAAGATTCATTAATGGAAAATGAGTAACTTTAAATGAATTAAAAGATTAAGTGAATAACAAAGGGTGTATAGCTGGTCTTAGCAATAATGTAAACATTCTGATCATGATCTTTTAAAAGCTTGCATAGTGCACATAATTTTAAAACGTAGCAATGAGTCAGACTATGAGTAAGAGTTATCTTTTCTTAGGTGTTCTGTACCCCCTTAAGTTCTTAAGTATAATTATAAAAACGAGGCAACCATGACATATGTTTAGGCTTTTAAAATCTTGTTCCATTATAAAACTGATCAATTTTAAAACATATTTCTATCAGAGAACAGAATATATAAGTTTGTGCTTCAGTTTTGGTAATGTATGGTCATATAAAAAATTATTCAGATACCAAGTAGGAGAATACATTGTGATAAAACATGGTGCTTCATTGATTCCTGGAGTTGTAAGTACCAGAATGAAATGTTTATTTTGTTTTATTCTTGTTTGTTAAAATTAGTTCTGTTTGTTTGAATTTTATTTGTTAACTTAGATGCAGAACTAACTTGATCAGAGAATTTGGTATATCAAAGGACTCGGCTGGATCACCTGTAATAGATAAACCTCCTATACTAGATCTTTGGTGTAAGGACTCAAAAAGTCTAAACCCAGAGGTGGTTTTAAAAAGATTGATCTTTCTTTTAGTTAATGGGTTTACTTTTGATTACTGCTTTGTGATTGTAATAATAAAAAAAAAGAACAGTAACTAATTAAAATCAAAGCATTATTTTGTATCATTTAATAGAATTTGGAAAACTTAGATTTTTTGTTTAAATCAATAATGAATAAATTTATAGATTTGGAACTATTTTTTATTGCAGGTGGATGATTGGCCATGGGTTAGATTTTTCTGTAAGGCCAAGAACATGTGGACTTTAAATGACACTCGACACACTATTCTTCATACAGATGTTCATTCAAAGATTACCTCCCCAGATATTGTAATGTGTGGGAGCAGAATTTTATACAAGTTTTCAGGTATGAGTTTGAAAAATAAGTTATGCAGCCCATATACTAATTATATATATTTAAGGAAGGACTATAATATTTTTTCTGTCTATGAAGAACTATTTTTAAAAATGTGGTGCACACCGCATAACTCCATTAAACTATTTTTAAAAGGAATGACTGTAATGATAACAAAACAATGTCAGTCAATCAGAAGACGTGTTACATCTAAAATTATTCATACATGGACTTTATACATATTTTTTTCATAATTTAAGTTATAAGGCAAGATAATTTTTAAAGTTTCTGATTGATTTAGAAAACTGTAATGATTTAAGGCTGAGGGTTATCTAACATTATTTAAAAGTGCGTAATTTGCATTGCCTAATTTGTTAGTTAATTTCTTATTGTTTATTTGTAGAGAAGTTTTAGCTGCAACAGCAACAGAAAAGGAAAAGTGCACTGAACTGACATGTTTATTTAATTATTTGATTTAAAAATCAATGACTGTAAAATTTAAATATTGTAATTTTGTTTTACGTTTCCTTCAAGAACATATTCCTTAACAGAATAAAGAAAGTCAACTAGATCTTGCAATATAAGGAGTTTTATGTGTTATATAGACCTATTAAATGTTCTAAATCTCTTGGCAGCTTTCTGATATATATTCATTCAGGAAGGTTTTGATTCTTGTCTCGTTACCATTTTACTGAATATCTGTTATTCAATTGTGATTGTGTGTTACGAGAAAAGTGTGGGTCTCGCTCTGCTGTAGCATATATATCTTATATAGAATTAACTGCAATTACAGCCATGGCATGCTTTATTTTTACCTCAATAATTCAAAAAGATACATTATCAGAATAATTGAACATGAACACAAACAGGATAAATACAATTTCCAATCATTATTGAACAGAGAAAAATGTTTTCTTTCTGCTCGTGTCCTTGTTACTCACACGACATTTGATTAATTCCTACAATTCACTTGGTAAAAAAGTACTTGAGGTGCTTAAAAGAGAACAACATAGGTTAATAATAAGTCTACCTTTTATCAAAATTAAAACCAGTGTATCATAGTGTGTTCAAATATCATTTGAAAATATAAAAAGTTTGTTCCGTTCTGTGTGTAACGGTGTCCTTATTGTTTGTGTTTCTAAAATATTTTTTTGAATATTTTTTTTTTGAATTAGACTATATTTGTCATTTGTTCCTCTTATGCATTATTGTTAACATGTATCATATTATTGAAATGCATATAAAGGTCTTAAAATGGTGACATTGAGACACCATGTTATATACGCAACAGAAAATTTCACTGGTAAATTACCTAAAATGATGGAAAAAACACTGTACAAACTATCTAACAGATATGTTTTCTGAAAAGAATAGATATTTTCCTTCCCAAATACATAGATTATGCTGTTATTTGAATCTTTTAATTTTTGACTCATGATGTCACAGCTCTGTGACCAATATCAAATTTCTCCACACGTGCAACTGAGCATAATATTTCTTTAAACATACACAGCTGTGAAATACATTTCTTTTGACATCTGTTGTGAGTAGAAAGTTTCTTATAACATCTGCTATTTCTGAGTAAAATTGACTTTTTATGAGGTACCTAACACTACAGGGAGATAACTCTGTAAAATTCAACTAAATATTTTTATCACATTGTACTGTTATTGAGATTTTAAGCTTCTCAATTATCAAATTAGTATTTGTCAAACTGCTATACATCCAATGAAATTTGTCAGAGAAAGTATGTGGCTCAAGTTTTTTTTTTAAATCATATTTTTTGTCAAAGGGTCACAAGTAAATATTTTGTCAAAATTTTATGAAAATTAAACAAGCAAAATTAATTTTAGTCAACATAGTCAAGGTGTTTGGTACCACCTTTATCCTACATAGCTGAGTAAAATCTATATTATAGCATACACATTGGAGTTTAATATTGCCATTTGTGACTAACCTAACGCTATGATTGCCCTCTTCCTGACTGCCAGTCTGGGACTAGATAACTGTGGCAACAAGGATTGCATAATACTAGGATGGAAACTGATCAACAAACCTAAAAATAAGACAGAATTAAATAAAACCTTAAAATTAAATAGAACTTTATAAATAGACATAACTGAAGGACCGTAAACACGGTAAAAGGGATGCAACCCAAATTTATACTTGATTATTGTTTTGTGTTAATAAGTAATTGTGTACAAGTTTCATAAGTCACCATAATTATTGTCCCGCTGGACTAAAAGTTTTTATTCCTGAGTGTGTCTTTGAATGCAGGTTTTACTGTCAAATTTTCAAATGATGTAAAGTTTAATTGTTTATTTATTTGAATGCATCTAAAATTGAAATCTAATTTTCGATAATGTTTATTATTGTTTTACTTAGTTAAATCTTGAAGTGCACTCACCTCCAAATCTACTCAACAAATCCCCTAGTATGTCTAAGGCTTCTAATTGTACAGACATGTCTTCTTGCTACAATAGAATATCTGGATATCAGATGTGTACCAAGATCTTTTAAATACTTTTCAACATACATGTATGTAAAATAGTCAGACCATGCAGTATCATACATGTCATATTAAGAGAATATCAATACTGTAATTTCTAGTCAAAGCCAGATAAAAAGTTTCTATAGTAAACAGGGTTTCAAAAATATTTGATTGCAAGTAAGACATTATTTTAAATCCTATTTTATAATTTCCATTTTCTTTGCTTTCACAACTCATGACATTAATGTCAATCAGGACAAACACTTTGCCACAAAACATGAAAAAAACAAGAATGTGTCTAAAGTACACAGATGCCCCACTCACACTATCATTTTCCATGTTCCATGGACCGTAACATTGGATAAAAATCTAATTTGGCATTAAAATTAGAAAGATTATACTATAGTGAACATATGTACTAAGTTTCAAGTTGATTGGGCTTCAATTTAATCAAAAACTACCTTGACCAAAAACTTTAACCTGAAGCAGGACAAACGGACCAACGGACGAACGAACGAACGGAGCCACAGACCAGAAAACATAATGCCCCTCTACTATCGTAGGTGGGGCATAATTAGGTTTAACATTACTTTGTACTCTGAATTTGGTTATATAGATCTCCAACAGTTTGTCATTACAAAATCAGCATAACTTTAACAGAATAGAAGAGAAAACCTGAAATGAAAGACTTCAATCATCATATCTATATCATCTACGTCATAGTAGATCTAGAAACAGAAATCACTCACTTTAGAAATAGCACTGGTAAGTCTGCCTGTTATCTTTTTACATATGCTGGATGCTAGTGCAGTAGAAGAGGGAGGCAACTCGCTGATCACTGTCTTTAAACCTTAAATAAAATAATGTTGTTTGCATTAAGAAAATATATACAGAGACTGAGGTATTGGTTGTCATGCCTCTTTATTTTAACACACATGGGATATGATAAAATCAAATTTACGCAATGAAATATTATCATGATCTCATCTTTATCAAAAATTAGCGAAACGAAAAATAAAAAAAAAACTCTCCACTCTTCATGGTAATCAATATGAAATTAAATCGTGCGTTGTGGTCTCATAACATGTGCATGATGTGTAAAATAAGTGTGAAATAGATAATGTTGGCGTTTTTAACACTTATATATCACTGTAATGTATGTATCAATTGGCCATTTTAAGTGAAATGTCTATAAAATTCACTAGCCACAAGAACATTTTATGTAAACTCTACTTGTATATGAATCTCTAAACAGTTATTTTTTAGCAGATATCAACATACTTACCAATACTTGAGATATCTCTGAGCTGTTCTTTATCAGATATCATATTACTACAAAGTGTATCTACAATGGTCTCAACTTGAAACTCTTTCACTTTATTCACCAATGGTCCAAGGCTGAAACAAAAACATAATTGTATTATTTTCTTCAAAAGAGGCAAAATTGAGGTGTTAATAATAAAGACAGATTGTTGGAAAATACAATTTTATTTTTTTTGGAAAACTGCAACAGACATGACAGGATTGAAATTACAGAATATTTTTTTTAACTTCTATATTATAGCATTATTTTCATACAGAATTTAATAATAATAGATAATTAAGGTCTTTCCTTTTACAAAAGGGAAAGACCTTACTGTATTTCTTTTGTTTATTATTATTATTCTTCCGTTAAACTTTGACAAATTTAGCCGCGTTAACCGTAAGACGTGTCGCTTTCATATTCACACTCTGTATAGGTGTCATGAATACCTATCTGGAACTCACCCTGTGAGTCGAAATATTTTGTCGGTTCGGATTAATCCCTCCGAAACCCAAAAACCTTGTTATCGTTCCAACACCGTAACCGTAATAGGTAGACAAAAAACACAGGGTGAAATTTGTTCAGGACCAGACCCCGGTTCTTCGTTACATTTGGATCGAAAAGATTCAACGACTCATTGGTAGGGTTATGCCCCTATGAAAATTAACCGGTGTCGGTTGACCACCAAAACTCAGAAACCGTAAGTCGTAGACACCTAGGATCTTCACCAATCATCATCAATTCATGTATCTTTGAAAAATACCTCAAGGTCAAATTTGTATGTTGACCTTGACCTTTGACCTAACACCTTGTTATGGGATAATCTCAGAAACCATTATACTTACAGAAGTTTTGAATAGTGGAAAATGTTTGGGTCATTACGGCGCAACTTTGTTACATTTTGACCGAAGAGATTTGACCTTTTTTTAAGGGGCATAACACCTGTTTTAGGTTTCTGGAAAGACAAAATCAGCTTTTACTATATAACCAAAGGTCCTAGACCCATGGGGTCTTCGGCAATGACATTGGGGACTGATGACCTTGACAAAGGTCAAAAGGTCAAAGGTCAAGGTCATGTCCCAGATAGCGAATTTAGTGTTTTTAACCTTATTTAAACGATTTTCAGTGTGTTTTAAAGCTTTTCAATACATTCTACGTCTATTTGAACATTTATTTTACATTACAAAAGGAAAGACCTCTCAATTGTTCAAGAACAATTGACAGTTTAATTTCACATATTTTTGTAAAAATAATGACTATCACAATATAAATAAATTCACGCAGAAATATTGTTTTACAATAAATGCCATATTAATTGAATACATTCTACATCCAAATATCCTCCTTATTATTCTAACAATGATTTAACCCATTCATATATATACAATAGTTTGACAATGAGGAATCTTAGATCATTAAATGAAATCGGGTTAATATACCAAACTTATCATATACTAAGACTAAATAACATATGATTTTTACCGTATGATAATAGCATTAAATTAAAGTATTTTCCATATCTTCCGAATTGGTGCTTAGCGGGCTGATATGAAAAGTTTATCACATGCCTTTCCGTAACGTTATCACATGGCATTCCGGTGATACTCGGCAAATTCCGGAAAATACACCTCAATGCTACGTTTTCAGTGAAAAACATTACAAAGTAGTGTACAAAACAATTATTTGAATACTGAAAGTATATTGTTTAAAATAATTAAATTAAATTTAAAAAAAAATTTAATTAAATAAATGCATTTTTAAGTTTTTCTGTAACATAATTTAGAAAGTTATTTTAAAAAAGTTAACTTTTCCAAACAATGTTCATTATATATATTGTTGAATTATTTTTGTGTCGATTCGTCCATATTAAAATATTTTTTTTTCTCTGATAGAAAGATTTCATATTGAATGTATCAAATTTTGGGTCCGACGTCTGTGAACTTTTTACTCTTTCAACTTCTTTTCGGGAACCACGTAGAAGGATCAATATATAAATCTGTTATTTTTCTCTACTGTTGAAGCATATGATAAAAAGATCAAAACATGTCATTTTTCATATCGCATGTATTATCAGCCCTCGAGCCATGAGGCTCTTGGGCTGATATTGAACCTAGGGCTGATAATACATGCGATATGAAAAATGCCATGTAATAATCTGATATTATACAACATTGGCAAAGTTACAGCCCTGATAGAAATTTGAAAAGCCTTGACTGGTGTGCTTGTGGACAAGCATGTCCAAACTGATTAGTAAAAGATACACACCATTTAACAGCTAGATTCTGGACTTCACCATTCTTATCTTCCAACAACTTCAGCAGCATCTTAACAACCTACAAAGAAAGAAAACACATTGATATCAGGTAATCAGGGTATCAATGATATCAGGTAATCAGGGTATCATTGATATCAGGTAATCATGGTATTATTGATATCAGGTAATCATGGTATCGATGATATCAGGTAATCATGGTATCAATGATATCAGGTAATCATGGTATCATTGATATCAGGTAATCATGGTATCATTGATATCAGGTAACCATGGTATCATTGATATCAGGTAACCATGGTATCATTGATATCAGGTAACCATGGTATCAATGATATCAGGTAACCATGGTATCATTGATATCAGGTAATCATGGTATCATTGATATCAGGTAACCATGGTATCATTGATATCAGGTACTCATTGTATCATTGATATCAGGTACTCATTGTATCATTGATATCAGGTAATCATGGTATCATTGATATCAGGTAATCATGGTATCATTGATATCAGGTAATCATGGTATCATTGATATCAGATAACCAGGGTATCATTGATATCAGGTAATCAGGGTATCATTGATATCAGGTAATCATGGTATTATTGATATCAGGTAATCATGGTATCGATGATATCAGGTAATCATGGTATCAATGATATCAGGTAATCATGGTATCATTGATATCAGGTAATCATGGTATCATTGATATCAGGTAACCATGGTATCATTGATATCAGGTAACCATGGTATCATTGATATCAGGTAACCATGGTATCAATGATATCAGGTAACCATGGTATCATTGATATCAGGTAATCATGGTATCATTGATATCAGGTAATCATGGTATCATTGATATCAGGTAATCATGGTATCATTGATATCAGGTAATCATGGTATCATTGATATCAGATAACCATGGTATCATTGATATCAGGTAATCATGATATCATTGATATCAGGTAATCATGGTATCATTGATATCAGGTAATCATGATATCATTGATATCAGGTAACCATGGTATCATTGATATCAGGTAATCATGATATCATTGACAGTGATCGGGAAGGACGTGCGCCTTGCGCCTTTAGCGCATATTCACCAAAAATGGCGCATAGAGTGACAAATGTAAGCGCCCACGTGGCGCACGATATTTTTCACATCGTTTTGAAACGTTTAGATATCGTCAAATAGTTTTCCGATCGTGTTCCGTGCAGCCATGTGTGTGTACACAGTATAATGTTCCTCCAATCATAGGAGCACCCATATATTTTTAGGACGTCTCGGGTGTTTTCCTATGGTAATAATAGAACCATGCGGTTTAACTGATAACCCAAAAAACGCAATAAACCATCATTCATGATATATTTTTTTATAAACAACTTAACATTTGTGAAATTTGGCTATTACAGACGAGATTTAACCCTAATAATAATCTTTTTATTTAGTTTAGCTTGCTATTATTTCGATTGAAAACCCCTGAAGCCTTTTTATGAATATAGTTTTTGTCTCCATAAAAGGCGCTTAACTGTCCTTGTCATTTTTTGGTCTTTGGCTCGTTTTGACATTTTGTAAACATGACTTCAGCGAATTATTGATTTGTTCTATCAATTAATGGTACTCTCTACTGTTATTCTTGTCATCTTGATGAAGTAATAATAATAATACAAGAAGTGCAGAGGACGTTCCTGAAATGTCCTCTAATACGGAACATCTGGAATGAGTATGGTATCGACGAAGACCCAAATTTAATGTTAAAAAAAACATGAACATGAACAAGCCAAGGCAACAGTAACAGTTTATACATTGTAAATAAAGGTTTATCTTTAATATTATCCGTTTTGGAAGAAGTTATTGTATATATTCATTGAAATTACAGAATCACAGGAACAATATTATTTAAAATCATAAAGGTAAATTTGTACCAACACCTCTTTTCCAAAACATGAGAAAATAATGATACTTTTTATTTTTTTACAGAAGTCAATTCAAATGGCCCACTCATTTGACAACATGGCCCCATATTTTTTTAAATGGCCCATTGAATTTATTTTTGAGGGGCCCTGGGCCCATAGTGGAAAAAACCTTCCAGATCACTGCATTGATATCAGGTAATCATGGTATCAATGGACATTTTACCATCATTTGGTTTCTCCCTTATTTTAAATACAAACATATTTTTCATTGTTTTATTCTATATTTTGAAAACTTTATAATTTCCTGCATCATCAAATTTCAATTTGAAGAATAGTTAACATTGTCTAGAAAAAGTTTATTAGATATATGACAATTAACAATAATTTGAAGAAAAAAAACAGCATTAAATATTTCAATCCAGTGTTCTACCAAGAATTTTCCAATAGCACTATTGAAATTAACATAGCACTGGTTTTCAAAAAAATATAGAGACAAAAGTCACTATACACTCCGTTTTGAAGACTGTACCGTGACCTATAATGATTTGCTTTAGCAATTGTGACTTGGATGGAGAGTTGTCTCATTAGCACTAATACCACATCTTCCTATGTCTATTTTATAAAATCATCTGAGAAAGCACCACAGTAGAAAATAAAGCACCACGGTATAACAGTGCTTTAAGCCCCTTGGGTGAACACTGCAATCTAGATCTGCAATAGCTGGGAAAATGTGTGGTTCCAATTCAGACTATCTGTTGTTTACAGTACAAATGTAGTTCAGAAATTATTGGGAAAAATGTGACAGTGTTCAATGGTGTTATAAACGCAATAATTTTAACTTGCATTTAAAATTTTGTATTTTGAAACAGGATTTTTCACAATATCACAAAAATTAAAATTGCCTTTTAGACAAAAATGACAATATCACATTAAGATTCATTTACACATGTATACAAGGCAACTTGTATATAGAAAACACATAACAGTGAATAAGTTACATAAAAGGATAATTTTGGTACAAAATCTAGTTGAAAATTTATTCATGTAACTTTGAAAAGAATAGTCACTGTTAGCCAAGGCTCTCCCTCTGTGTTGAAGACCTTGCTTTGACCTATAATCATGATAATGGTTTTTCTTTTACAAATCGTGACTTGGATCATCGCTGGGATCGAGAGTTGTCTCATCGGCACTCAAACATCATGTACATGTACCACACACATATATCATAATCCCAATTCTAAGTTCATGAAGTTAATTACTGCTCTATATTATATATCATGTATATGGATAAAATAACTTAAATACAGCATATCAACATACATGTACCTGAAGTACATCAAAATTATTACCCAAAATTTGAAATGGTCAATTTTCTTTTATATTTCAGAAATAAATATTCTTAACATCATGAACATGCTTAACTGATATGGCTATACAGTATAAAGTTCTATGAGTATGAAACAAACCTTTCTTTCACTATCATCATCTAACTTTATAGAATCTTTCTGAAGTTCTGTCATCAAATCATTTGTAGCCATAAATCTAAAGTCTTTATCGTTTGAAGTCATCTGTAACGCAAAAATAATATAAACTTAAGGTGGTACCCAACACTTTAGCTAAAATTAATGTGGGTCGTTTAATTTTCTTAAAATTTTGACAAAGTATTTACTTTGACCCTTTTACAAAAATATAAAAATTTCAAAAAATTTGAACCAACCGTTTTATCAGAAAAATTACACTGGTTATATAGCAGTTTGACAAACACTTATTTTCATCATTGAGAAGCTTAATATTCCCTTATCAACACAACGTAATTAAAACGTTTAGCTGATTTTACAGAGTTATCTCCCTGTAGTGTTAGGTACCACCTTAATTCCAGTTTGAATGGTTTTACAGTATTAATTTCTGGAGCCCTTTATAGATTGCTGTTCGGTGTGAGCTAAGGCTCTGTGTTGAAGGCCGTACCTTGACCTATAATGGTTTACTTTTATAAATTGTAACATGGATGGAGAGTTGTATCATTGGCACTCATACCACATCTTTCTACATCTATTAATTGACAATACTGTGTTCTTTCCTTACTGTATGATTATTACTCACTAGATTGTTTAAAATTGTGTTGTTTTCATAACTCATGCATGTATGTCAGTAAGGGATACAAAGTTATTTCTTTTACTTGAAGAAGTATTAAAATATCATTATAATTATACATTTATATTGCTTAATTATGTCCCTTAGATATTCAGGAATTCGTTCTCTCGTTGTCAGGGTTTCCGCTGGCGGTCGCCATTTTCGCAATTTGCGAAAAATAATAATTGTGGCGATTAAAATTCGTCAATGGCGAAAGAATTTGGCAAAAGAAATATACATAACATTTATTTTCAACCATCTTGTTTATTTACTTTTTTCGGATTTCTCAGTCTTTACCTGCATGACCTGGTCAGACAATACTCTGAATTCACCTTGAACTCGTTAAGATTTTGACAGAAAATCAATAATTAGCTGATTGCATTTTATGCCTATCGACATCAAAAGACTAATCCATAGGCGGATCCAGGGGGGGGGCCCTGGCCCCCCCCCTTTCGTGGGAAAAATTTGG
Source organism: Mytilus edulis (assembly GCF_963676685.1). Classification (NCBI taxonomy): domain Eukaryota; kingdom Metazoa; phylum Mollusca; class Bivalvia; order Mytilida; family Mytilidae; genus Mytilus; species Mytilus edulis. The sequence continues at coordinate 14,385 of NW_027268392.1, forward strand.
TTGATTATATAGGGAATCACTAAAGCATGACTGGAGCGGGCCCCCCCCCCCCCCTAGGTCAGTCAGCGGGCCCCCCCCTAGGAAAAGTTCTGGATCCGCCACTGTAATCAATAAAGGTTTTAATTGTAATGACAAAATGATATGGTTGATTGGCGTTCGTTACATGTCACTTAAAGGATCTTTTAACCACTTTGAGACGCACATGTTTGAAGCAAAATTTTGACGACTCCTCTCCTTCTTTTAATGATAGTCCAGAAAAGAATACTTGCTATGAAGAAAAATGTTCAAAAGCAAGAAAGGTCTCTAATTTGAAACTTTATCATTCAACTTTGATGTCGATAATTGATTTGAATGGGTACTTTAAAGTTGATTCAGTGACACACGTGTTTCAAACATAGTTTTACTTACACATGTATTTACGATGGTCTAGAAAAGAAAACTGTTGTTATGAAGAAATTTATTCAAAAGATTGGGAACAACCCCTCTAATGAAAATAACCCTCCAATGTTATGAATACACCTTACATGAGGGATCAATGTCAAGTGATCAAAAAACTTTTGTTTTGTTGTAAAAAACACTTCTTAGTACAAAAGGACACAGGATTTATATTATTTTTGAAAAAACTTGGCCATAGAACTGTGACATCTTTCAGGTAACCAAGATTTTTTTATATTCCAGGATTTATATCTTCTTTAATTTCAAAAGTAAGTGGCCCCTTCTTTTAAAGTTGATCAAAATATAATCAATTTTCCCTATACAGTTCTTTCTTTTATAAGGTAAATGTTAAGTATTTCGTATTTATTTATTACAATACATACTGTAAGAATAGTTTTAGAGAATAACCTTAGACAGCAATGGGGCAAAATAATCTTATTTAGGTTTGAGGGGGGGATTCAAAAGAAAGATATATATTTGTGTCACATGGCGAAAAAAATATTAAAGTGGCGAAAAATATATTGTTTTAGCAAAAGAGGTGGTGAAAAAAATAATTGATCCAGGGGAAACCCTTCGTTCTCTTATACAATGTAGCATTTTAATTGTTTGTCCTTTGCAAATGTCTTTAGGCCAAAATAAATAATAGTGTGTTTCCGGTTTCCCGACCCTACCTCCCTTTCTGACGCCGACCCTAAACATTTTATTGACAAAAATTAAAAAAAGATCCGACTATTTGTTTAGAAAACTACAGATCTTTAAAACATTTGATAGCAACGACCAATATGGATAAGTCAAGCGTTTCAAAAACCAAGATTTTAAATAAACAAGCATGGCTTTCAACAACCGTGCAGCGTATTTAATAGCTGTCAAATATGCAAAATGTGATCACATGTTTGCAAATATAATGACATCAATATGAATTCCGGATAATTACAATATGATGAATGTTTTTAAAGAACAACATGATGGACCTATAGACGAAAAAACTTTTATGACATACGAAAACATATGACAAGACGATAATTGACCAATAATTTTAAGAGTAAAATGAGATTAATTTACTGCTAAAATCAATCTAGCTTTTGTTGTAAAAAATGCTCTTACGAATGTTGTAAAACACTGTTCTCGGACGTAACATAACGGCTGTTAATGCTTTTGGGGATTTGACAGTTGGAGTTAATGATGACAAGAGGCAGACAATCAGTCAGGGGACTTACTTAAATAAGTGATTTTCTAAATCACTGATTTAAGTAACATTATTTTCATAAAGGTTGGAAGTTAGAGTTGTCTTTCTTTAATAATCACCTATTTAAGTAGTACAAATTAATCACTATAAGAAGTGATTTAATTTTATTGTAGCTTTAAATATAGAATACTAATGATCCAGGGACTAATTATGTTTCTAAACTTATCAGAACCAACATCTGTGTTGTCTAGGATGACCAGGTCATTTCAGGTGATGACCTTGTACTGAATCTAGGATAATGACATAAAAATCACTTGTTTAAGTATCAGACCTCAATTTCCTTCCCAAAAATCACTTCTTTAAGTATCATTCTTTAAATAATCCCTACTAATTTCAACACCCCTGAACAGTGAGATTTTTATCGCGAACAGTAGAATTTTATTACATAATCTGAAAGATGAAACCTTGAACTTCACAGGAAAAATACTCCCACTGCTGGGAAAAATCTTTTAAGAAAGTATCAGTTCATTATGTAAAGCCATTATTATAGCATTTTTTCAACTAAAATAGAATTTTCAGCTAAATGATAGCATCAAAGGCAGAAGCCTTTCTACTTAAAAGAAGCAAAAAGTTTATTTTTTTTCAATTTTACTAATCAAAAGATATTATTTAAACCTATGTGTTTAAAATTTGGAAAAAAATACAAAATTCCAATTTGTGACAAAACCATGATTTTGCTACTCAAATAAGTAATTTAAAAATCACCTATTTCAGTAAGTCCCCTGACTGACAATGCGTATACCGAGAAATAGAAAGCTTTCCCCAGTAGGCAGACATGGTGTATGATTCATGTTCATTTATAAATGAATCTGCCCCTGCACCATGTCTACTTTTATTTTTTTTTAATTTTCTCTGGCTGGCCCACAACAATTTATACCAGAGAAGGAAAAAAAATCATGCCCTATTAATATCTACAATTTTTTTCCATGTATTAAATATGAAGACAAAGATTCTCACTTTTCTCAAAACCTGAAATTTTAATATTGTCAGAACCCCACTCCTCAAGATTAAATTCTGTCAAACATCAAAACACATCTACATGTATTTATTAAATAAAGAGGGTGGAAGAGTATTACCCCAAAAAAATCATAAGCCGCTGCTTAGCATCAATTTACAGTGATTCTACTACTAAAAAAAGGGGGTAGGAGTCTGTTCCCACATGTACAATGTATACCCTGTGTGTCATTTACATTGTTAGGTTCAACGAGGCCAAACAATAATACCATGCCAGATTTTTCACTGCCATTTTTTCTTTAAGATAATTAATTGGCAAGAACATATTCCTATTACGGCCCATGAAATTCGTAAGTTTATTTTTATATTTCTTATACTTTATACAGAAAATTAAAAAAACCTGTAGATTTAATTAAGTACTAATAAATATCAAAGAAGCATGCAGGTACATCAAATGATTTCATTTTGAATCTTTTTCTGCTGTCATCGATAGAAAAAAATAAAAAGTTTTCATAAAATAAAATGTTTTCCCTACCTACCCTACCTAATTTTTTTCGGGGTGAAATAGGAAACACACTATTTATTTATTTTGGCCTTATACTTCATTCAAAGGTATTCATCATCATGATCACGTGTTCATAGACCAAAAAAATCTCATTTGTCTGTAATCTTGAAAACACTGCTGATTTAAAAGTGTCCAGGGGGTAGTCTTTGAAGGCCTTGCACAATTATTCAACATCTTTCAGCGTTTAGTTTCTTAGTTGAACTAATGAGATGAAACATTGAGTTCTAATAAAAAATCAAGCGCTACATGTAACCAGAGAAAATTAATTAAGGCTTGTTTTCTCATTCCTATACAAGAGAATTTTAGGAATTGCTGAAAAAAATTACAAGTACAAGTATTATTTTTTTGAGATTATTAAGGGGAGATCACTTAAACCTTATAAGAAAATTTGGATATATAATAAATTAACCAACATAAGAAAATTATCATTTACTTCTTCAAAATAAATAAAAATAACTTGTACACACAGTACCTCTGACTTTTAAATAAAACAATGAACATGATGAAAAGGATTTACAGGACTTTTTTATACCTTGAATCAGTAAAACATGCACATGGATAGTTTTGTTCAGGATTATTGAAAAGAATTATCTCCCTTTTATAGGCTCTAATTTATTGTCAATGAAAATCAATGTTTTTTATTATTAACTGAATTATGTGATCTTCTTTTTACCTGAATCTTCAACATTGTAACACAATATGTATCTAAATTTTTTTTTTTAAATATTTGTAGGGTCCAATAAATAATCAAGGATAAAAGAGGGTATCTGATATCAATGCCCTCTACTGCAGTGCAGGCTTCAAACAGTCCTTTTTAGCTACTCTTAGCGTCAAATTGGTTAAAATTTTACCGTGATTTATATAATCATCCTTGTTGTGACTTGTCAAAGGTCTCAAATATTATGTCGAAATCGATGGGTCACTGTGAAAACTGTTAAAATATGGAAAAATAAAGGTTTGCAGGTAGGTGAAACTTACATAAATGAAGAGATAAATGAAAAATGAACAGATTGATGCCCGATTTACATAATTCCAAGGCCGTCAGTCGACATGAGAAGCGATGAAGCAGCGCATCTATTTTGGGTGGGCAAATATCCACTTTTTTATATGGGACGAGCTCTGACATCCCACGGCCCAAGCTTGTCTGGCAAAACAGCCGTTGGACCGACCGCTTGAATTTTTGACCCACACAACAATCACTTTTTCATTGCGGTGTCAGATATTTTGCTTTATGACGTTAAAATTTAACGGTAACCTGTATGAATTCCAGTAATTGCGGACAAATGCTAGCGATAAGGTGTATTAAATCCCACTATAGCAGACATTGCCATTCTCAAGAGGTCCCGTCCCGCCCATCTTTGCAAGGAAAAAGGGCGTTTACAAATTTCTTTTTTTCGTTACAACAGAAATAATCCAATTCAAAGATAGAACCTTTTGTTTTCTATCGTAAAATAAGTACGGTGCCGGCAAATATTTAGATCATGACAAATGACGTCTACCTTTTCCAAAAGATTAGCGATATGATACGATACACTCGCCATTTTTCTTGTTTCAACAGAGAGCAAAGATGATTGAATTTATCTGTCAGTTCTGTTATATTTCTTCTTTCTCTGTTTTTTGTGTGTCGGCTTCACATGCCAAAACAATTTTATTTTCGCAGAGAAATGGCAGTTTCCGCTTAGCGACCTCTATGTGACAAGGGACACAACTTTTCTTTTTTTTCTAATAGATTGCAGCCCAATCTTTAAACAAGTTGCTTTCTTTAAAAAAAGAAATGCAATCGTAAACCCAAATGCTTGTTTGGTATTAAATATTAGATAATTGTTTACTTAAGATGTATTGTTTTATATAATTATTGTGTATTATAGATGTGCACATGTTTGTCAATAGACAATAGACAATACTTTATTAATAAACCTCAGACACATAGGTGTACAAGAAGACATCATATATACACGTATACACATGTTTATACTCAATACATTCACACTAAACATAATAATGCTACATACATGAGAAAATATAGCAAATGTCAATTTACAAACTACCATAACTTTCAACTAAAAACCAACATAAATCACAAGTATCGTGTAAGAATTTTTAAAAATATTGCCAAGTTTTTGTAAAGTTCTTCATGACAAAATGTTAATGGGGTTTTGAAAATGTAATTTGAGCATTAATTTATACATAATGGAAGATAAATTGTTATTTTCCGATAACAAGTTATTCCAAAACAACACCATTTTACGTTTAATAATGGTTTCCAAAGGGAATCTTCCGAGTTCCCCATACACCATATAATTTGGTGTACTGCTTCTTAATTTCAAAATGTTTTTGCAAAATTGAAGGTGTATTTTCTCAATGCTTTCTTTATTTTCAAATCCTCATACCTCTGAAGCATATAATAAAACAGGACTAACCAATGAGTCAAAAAGTTTTAGCTGCAAATCGACGGGAATACATATATTTTTAATTTTTCGGTAAAGAGCATACAAAGACTTCTGTGCTTGAACAAGAAGTTTTTTTCGTGCTGTACAAAAGCTACCGTTGTAATTGAAAAGTACACCAAGGTAGCAGTAGGAATCAACTATTTCAATTTTTTCACCATATATCATAAAATTCTGATTTCTTTTTACTTTCCTTTTACTAAAAATCACTACTTTAGTTTTGCTTGTGTTAATCTTAAGCTTCCATTTTTTACAATATTCTTCAAAACATACAAGGGTTTTTTGTAATCCTTCTGCACTTTCAGACAATAGCGCAGTATCATCTGCGTACAGTATAATAAACCATTTAACATACATTTCTAATGATTCCAAGCACAGCTTTGAAATATTATTTATACTTTCTATATTATTTTCCACAAAATAATTTTCTAAATCATTTAGAAACAAAGAAAATAAAAAAGGTGATAGATTTTCACCTTGTTTTACTCCTGTATGAGATATAAAAAATTCGGAAAATTCATTTCCTTTCTTGACACATGTTTTTATATTTTGATACATATTATAGATCACATTAAATAGTTTACCTTTAATGTTTGATTTTTGCATTTTTTGCCACAATCCTGACCTCCATACAGTGTCAAAAGCGCTCTTAAAGTCTATAAAAGTGCAAAATAGCTTCTTACCAAATGAAAAATATATAGTAATTAAAGAATACAATACAAATATATTGTCAACAGTAGAGAATCCTCTACGAAAACCTGCTTGTGCCTTTGAAATCAGGTCTACGTGATCTGCATAATTATTTAACCTGTAATTCAACATGGCAGAAAAAGTTTTACTAAAGCATGAATTCAAAGTGATTCCTCTGTACATTTCGGGATCAGATCTTGATCCTTTATTTTTAAATATAGTAATCATGATTCCATTAGACCAACTGTCAGGAACAATTCCAGTATCTAAAATCAAATTGAATAGCTTAACATAAATTGGCATTAAATCGTCAATTGTATTCTTTATATACTCATTTAAAATTTCATCACTACCTGAAGCTTTGCCATTTTTTAAGTTTGAAACAACTTTTTTAATTTCATCTTCTGTTACTGGACTGTTTAAAAATAACTCAACATCGTCTGGTAGAGTATCAAATTCCAAATCTTGTTCGAAATCATTTTCTGTCTCAACAGTTTCATTTAGTATTTTAAAATGATCATACAATGCTTTTAGAGATATATCGTCATTGTTATCTTTTTTTTTACTATCATTTAGATTATTAAGGATTTTCCATAGAGCTTTTGTATCCTTTTTAGAAATGTTACGCAACTCATCAGCGGCACTGAGCTCTCTGTTGATAGTTTGCAAAAGATTTATTTAATGTTATTTTATGTTCTTTACTAGCTTGTCTCATTTTACTTCTGTTTTCAGCATTTTTCAAAAAACTATATCTCTTTCGAGCTTTATGAAATTTTTTTCTACTCATCGAGCATTTTCTATTAAACCAAGGTTTTGAATTTTCATGTTTGTAAAAATGTTTATGTTTATTTACTTTCCCAAACGTTTCTGCTGCCGCATCTTTAAAATTTTTGCTGATATCTAAAACTATATTGTTTATATCATTTTGAGTTGCATCATTATTTACGGACAATTTGTCCAGTTTATTCATAACAGTGGTCAAAATACCTTCGGAATCATTGTGAATTCGATCAACGTATTCAGATTTCTGTTCACTCTTCCACCTGACAAAAGTTTTATCATTTCTATTGTTGATAACAATTGAATCTGATTTACTAAATGTGGCCTGAAGTCTAAAATTTATAAAAGAATGACAATCAGAATATAACGGTATAAAGTCAGCAATTTCAAAATAAACAATCAAAGGGAAGAGCATTGATGAAATAATTAAATAATCAACAACACTTGAATCGTTACATGTTTTCTCCCCAATATCTTTATCTGATCCAACTCTTGAATTTGCAATATATAAATTCAGGGGTTAAGAAATCCACTAGACCGACGCCCGGGACTACAACATTTAGACCTCGGGCAATCAAAACTGGTAACCAAAAATGCCAGACGGACTAGTAACAAAAAATTCTTGGCGTTTCTAAATTGAAAGGGGAAAATCCCCTCATCGCTTTTCTATCTTATCCAATCAGATTCCACTACGTCATCCGGGATTCCCAGAAATTGAACTAATGTTGTACAAGTTTTAAAATAGAACAAATAACTCTGGGTGGATCTTGTACTTTCAATATCGATGTGTCAGTACAGGAGGTGGTATTGTACATTGCTTATGCAACCTGATTTTACCTCCTTCTGATTAATTTATGCAATATAAATGTGAATCCCTTTTGACAGCAGAAACCTGACTTTTGTCAGAAATAAATTTGAAACATTTGCTGCTAATTCTTTTACACAAACGTGATGATGCTATTGTATCTGATAAAACCCCTCCAATCCTTTTACATACCCACGTATAGCAGTGATCAAGACTTGTATCATCCCCGGATTTGGTCAACTCATTATATCAGAATTTTCAGTGAATATTCAATTATCGATTAATTGAATATATATATGCTAATGGAATATTTTTTGCTGATATAAGTTTTAAATATCCAATTTGCAAAAATCTACTGTACAATGCCGTGAATGGATAAAAATTGTTAAGTTTATAGAATTCATCTTTATTGCAGCAAACTCTGAATTTGTAAGGCATACTAGGGCTAGCAGGTCAGTTTTGTTGGGCTAGTAGTTCTTCCAACAGGGCTAGTAAAATATTGCAACCAATTAGCCCTGGGCTAGTGAGCTATAACAAAATTTCTTAACCCCTGAAATTATTTTTTCTGCACAACTCTAACAGTCTATGACCATACTTATTAGGTCTACATGTACACTGAGACACTCTTTGTAAGGTGATTTTGTTTCGAGTCAGATTCTCATAATCATACAAATAATCTAATATATCAGCATCACAATCTAAATCAAACATACTAACAATTGACTCATCAGGTATAATATAATCGGGTAAAGACCCAGTTTTTGAGTTAAAATCGCCAACTAGGGCAATATAACAATTTTCAGTGTTTGTAAGGATATTCAATTCATTTTCCAATTCTTCAAAAGCTTCTATAGTAGAATACTTAGAATTTTCAGGTGGTACATAAACACAACCAAAAATTACATCTGAATTAAGTGACAAAATTGATTTCGAAAGTTTAAACCATAAAACAAATTGACTCTCAGTATTATAGAAATTCAACTCTTTTTCTAAACTCTTTCTATAAATAACAACTATTCCACCTGATGTTTTTTTAAATTTTTTTCTATTTTTTGTGACATAAATATAATCGTCTGGTAAGTTCAAATTATCTAAATCAGTTAACATCGTTTCAACAAAAATACAGATATCATGTTCAAGCAAAATTTCAATGAAATCAGGAGACAATAGTCTTTTCTTAAGTCCAAGAAACAAATATTTAAACTATCATTGTTAATTGTATATTTCTTATTCACAGTTTTATAATTTTTCGATTTTTGTGGTATAAGAATTAAAAACTGACATTGATTGTTACACATTGGGTTACACTAATGACTGGACCGAATGACAGGACCGAATGACTGGACCAAATGAAAAATGCTAATAACTTTTTCATTTCTCAAAGGATTGATCTCAAATTTGAAATATAATAAGATTTCATCATTTGATAAATAGATTTAAGAAAAAAAATAAAAACTTTTGTAAGAAACTTTAGAAAACGTGACATGACCAACTCTGATAATGACAGGACCAACATCGAGAATGACAGGACCAAATCAAATTGCTAATAACTTTTTTGTTTTTCAAAGGAATTATTTCAGATTTGAAATATAAAATGGTATGTCATATTTTGAAACCAAAATGTTATAAAAATTATAGATTTATTTTCAAAAACTTTCAAAAACGTGACATGACCATCGCTGATTGACAGGACCAACATCGACAATGACCGGACCAGATGAAAATGCTAATTTTTCTTTTATTTCTCAAAATATTTTTTTGAAATTTGAAATATAATAAGATTTCATCATTTATCAAATAAATTAAAAAAAAAAAAAAAAAAGAATATGTAAGAAACTTTAGAAAACGTGACATGACCAACTCTGATAATGACAGGACCAACTTCGACAATAACAGGACCAAATAAAAATGCTAATAACTTTTTTTATTTTTCAAAAGAATTATCTCAGATTTGAAACATAAAATGATATGTCACATTTTGAAACATTTATGTTATAAAAAAATAAAGATTTATTTTCAAAAACTTTCAAAATCGTGACATGATCCATCGCTGACTGACATGACCAACCTCGACAATGACCTGAACAAATGAAATTGCTAATTATTCTTTTATTTCGCAGAATATTTCTCTGAAAATTAAAATATGTGAAGATTATACCATTTTATACATAAATATAAGAAAAAGGTATAAAAAGCTTGCTGAAATGTGACCTGGTTAACGTTGTCAATAACAGGACAATCCTCGACAATTAATGACAGGACCAAATAAATATGCTAATTATGCATAACATTTGTCAGAATATTCCTCTCAAATTTGAAATAATGACAATTAAGACCATTTTGCACATCATATAAGAAAAATATAGAAAAAAACCGTATTGAAAGCTTGCGGTTGTGTGACCTGACCAACATCGGCTATGATCTGGCCAATGATTTTACTGAAATTGTTCAATTCAGGGGCCGTGTCAATGAAAGTATCCTAGGATATGTCCTAAGATATGTCTTAGGACATTATTTAGGATGTTCTTAGGACGTGTCTGAGACATGTCTTAGGATGTAAAACAAAGCTGTCTTAGGACAGTCCTAACTACGATGGTCCTAGGACCATCCTAACACATTTATTCAATTGGAAAAAAGGTAGAGATGTCTATGACATAGATTTTATTGTATTTTAGTATCTATATGTAAAGAGAGAGAGGTCGACTCTTGTATGGAAAACAATTAACGCCCAATAAAAGTTAAAGATTTAAAGTAATACTAATAAATACGTTATTAAATATGATAAAAGATATAAAAGAATCTAATACGAAAACAAAAGTAAATAGTCACAAAACATTGTTAAATGCAATATCCGTGCTGCAATTTTAGTACATGAACTAGTTTTGTCGTTAGGTCCTCTGGATTTCATTACATTATATAAAATCAGGATTAGTTAAAAAAAAAAAAAAAAAAAGAAGTAATATTTTCTCATATTTAAATTAATATTGCACCGTTTTGGTTATTCGCAAAAAATATTGCTTATGATGATACATGTAGTCAGTAGTATTTTGTAGGCTTAAAAAAAGGCAGCACGAAATATTTTAATGTAATAAATTTGAATCTTTAACAAAATTGAAAAATATTTTGTTTTATTAATCTAATTCTAATAACAGTATGATAGTTTAATATAGTATTAGTATTTTGCCATATATTTTGTTTTTATTACCTTTTAGGACATTGTAACCTTTAGGACTATCCTAAGACACCTATTTGTATATCCTAACTTTAGGACCAAATTTAGGACATATCTTATTTTAGGACACTTTCGTTAACCTGACTTAGGACTAAGACGTATCCTTAGACCATCCTTAGACATGTCCTAGTCCTAGGACAGCTTCGTTGACACGGCCCCTGATCCATAATTAGTAAGATATATCTTATAAATTCAGGAAAATATATTCTATGGTGGTTAAAATTCTTGACCTAGCTACTAAACATGCTAAACGTATGTTGGCAGAGAGTCACAGGACAAAAAGACACGAATGATCACTATATTTAAGAAAGAGATCTTCAAATATTTATATGTAATTACATATAATCATTTTATAGTTTAAGAGATTGTTCATTAAACTATAGATAAATTCAGATTTATTGAATTGTCATCATAATATTTCTTGACATCACGAAGCCCAATTTAAGCCACTTTGAAAAGGTATCAACCCTTTTAAAGTAGTCCGTGAAAATGTTTGATTCAGTATATTTTATGAAAATATTTGAAACTACCAAGAAATCATGCATGCAAGGGTCGGGCATACTTCAAGAAATGTTTATTTGTTTATTTATTATGAGGGGGAAAAAACTATCAAGATATACCCTGCATATACTCAAGAATACATGGAAATAATTATTTAATGTTCTGAAAATATTTAATAAAACAACGACATGAACTATTATGTGATTTTAATTACTGTCATCACAATCTTTATTGGATTTATCAACTTATTTATGGCTTATGTCACATCTTTTGTTTGTTACCTTATAATTGTTTTCAGACGTGTCAGATTATGTCCGGTAATTAATATACAAAATAATCTGAATGAATGAATGAATGAATTATCTTTATTCTCAACCCAAATACATAGTTAAAGAGTTAAGATATAGCATGTGTGAAATATCAATTAATATGATAAATATTTACACCAAAGATAAATAAAGTTAGCTTTTTCCCTTATTTTCTAAAAACTTATAAATCATTCAATCTTAATGTGTGTTTTTTAATTATTATTATTAATTTCAACCAGGATTTCTATAGCAGGAACTATGGTCATTTCACATTTTCGCAATAAAAAAATCTAGATTTTTTTTTAATTGATGTTTTAAAAGATGAGATCACATTTTATTTTAAATCTGACATAATTCCTTTTCAAAATTAAAAAGTGAATAGCATTTTTATTTGGTCCTGTCCTTGTCATGGTTTGTCCTGTCATTGTCAGTGTTGGTCAGGTCACATTACAGCAAGCTTTTAATATTTTTTTCCCTATATTATTCCTATTTTTATGTATAAAATGGTTAAATCTGACTATATCTCAAATTTCAAAAAAATATTTTTTGAAATAAAAAGCAATTAGCAATTTCATCTGGTCCTGATATTGTCGAGGTTGGTCCTGTCAGTCAGCGATGGTCATGTCACGGTTAAACTTTCTATATTTTTTATAACATTTATTTTTCAAAATATGACATATTATTTTATATTTCAAATCTGAGAGAATTCCTTTGAAAAATAAAAAAAGTTATTAGCATTTTTATTTTGGTCCTGTTATTGTCGATGTTGGTCATGTCATTATCAGAGTTGGTCATGTCACGTTTTCTAAAGTTTCTTACAATTTTTTTTTATTTTTTTTTCTTAAATCTATTTATCAAATGATGAAATCTTATTATATATCAAATTTCAGAAAAACATTTTGAGAAAAAAAAGAGAAATTAGCAATTTCATCTGGTCCAGTCATTGTCGAGGTTGGTCCTGTCAATCAGCGATGGTCATGTCACGTTTTCGAAAGTTTTTGAAAATAAATCTATATTTTTTATAACATTTTGGTTTCAAAATATGACATACCATTTTATATTTCAAATCTGAAATAATTCCTTTGAAAAACAAAAAAGTTATTAGCATTTTTATTTGGTCCTGTCATTCTCGATGTTGGTCCTGTCATTATCAAAGTTGGTCATGTCACATTTTCTAAAGTTTCTTACAAAACTTTTTATTTTTTTTCTTAAATCTATTTATCAAATGATGAAATCTTATTATATTTCAAATTTGAGATCAATCCTTTGAGAAATGAAAAAGTTATTAGCATTTTTCATTTGGTCCTGTCATTCGGTCCTGTCATTCGGTCAAGTCAGTAGTGTAACCCATTGATTGTTTACTTAAAGGGAAAATTCGCGATTTTTACTTATGGTTTAAATATGTTCATCAGGCGCGTAGCTACGTTGACGTCAAAACGCCCGGGCGTACACTTGAATTTTGATAAAAGAATATTTTAATATCAATGAATTAAAAGGAACAGGTCAAAATCATATAAGCCTAGTAAATCATTCTTCATTAAGATTTGTATAATTGCGAATAAAAATGATGAAATTTACTTTTCAAACAAAAGTTATCGTATTATACATGCGTTCATTTTCTGTCAAAGTCTGAATTTACACTGAATTGTAGTTTCTTTCCCTTTGTTTAAAATTATTCATTATCTGTTGAGATTTGCATTTTTGTCCAGCCTGTCGAGCAAGCGAGACATACTAATCCTAGATTACGTCGGCGGCGTCAACATAATGTTCAGCATGTTGTTAAAAAAAATGTCTATCAATAAATTTGTTAAACATGCATGAAATTTTACGAAAGTTTGGAATACATTTAATTTTTCCTGTATTTTCCGATAATTATAAAAGAAATTTCTTTTTCAGTTACAGCCGATTACATTGCGAGTGTAGGTAGAGATAATATCTTTAATCAACTTGCTTGCAAGCTGAACCGTGATGAAATTATTACTTTTGGTAAACTATCCTCCTTTAAGAGTAGCCTAGTCCTACAGACAGATAGGTTTTATGAAACTTTTTTTATGATTAATGAAACAAAATTTTTTAAAGTATCTTGTTTTAATTTTTCAATTTATGGACGTTAAGTTATCTTTTCGCATTTAACATGATTAACAGACGAGCTGGTATTATTTTTTTACATGACAAATTTGTAAACCTTCATAGATTGTCATGAAACTTTGGCAGATGAAGATAGAGAAAGTTTTCAGTTATTTTAAATCCTGGAATGGACTGATAAATGATTTGTTTTTTGCGGGAAGCATCCCAGGCGAGAACCAGGGTTCCACAGAACCCTTTACGAATTTCATAATACACCTGAAAATCTGTCAAAATTATTTCATGTCCATTAACGAAATTTGCGTACAAAAAGGGGGCTTGGTTGAATGATTACTTTGCCCTATGACTCCTTTTAAACATATTCTAAAGTAACTGGTTTGGACATTTTCTCTAAAACCAAATCAACACCATGAATTATTATAAATTAAACATTAAAGAAAAACAAATTAGGCTCTATATAAAGTATGTTGCTTTTGATGAGTTTTTCATGACAGAACAGGTATCTCCTTCTTGATATCTCGTTCGCTTCAGGGGCTTCGCCCTCGAACCCACTACTATATGACCTGGACACTTTGGGGGCCCTCAGACCCATTGTCGAGCTTCGGGCGTACACTTTAAAATGTTCTGGCTACGCCACTGTTCATTATGACAAAATATATATATTCACAAAGTTTTATCGCTATATGTCCAGTAATAAAGGAGAAATTCAACAATTAATGAAAAATTATTAACTACTTCCTGTAGGTCGTGACGTTTTCTCCTGGTTTTTGCATGCCGGGATTTAAAATACAATCAGTAAAAGTCTTGGTTTTTAATGATATTTAAACGTAATCGTAAGCGCGCCGATGACTTATGGTTTATCTAATAAACATCCGATAATAAGAAGATAAGACGCACAGACGTGCAATTGTACACATTCATGAGATAAATTTTCTATGTTAAACGTATATATTCGAATTATTTTTGTAGACAACCAAAAAAGTTATAAATTTATTAATTAATGCATTTTCGGACTGATGTATGAGGTGAACAAATTAAAGTACAATAATATGTTGGTGTACTCTTATTGACCTTTTACTATCTCTGCTATGACTAGATTTATACGATGTGTGTATTCACGGTTCTGTGGCAAATTGAATACTCGTAGATGGCTTGTTGAAAGGTAAATTGTTATTTGCACTTCGGTATTTAACCACGCCTCTAGGGCACACCTTGCCAGGTGTGACTGTCTATTCGGATCAGTGGATTATAAAACAAGGGAGCATTCAATATACACATCTATAATACTAATTCAAGTTTGTGACAAATAAAAATAGATCGCCGTGGAATTATTTAATTATATTTGCTGTATCATTTATTTCAATTCAAATAAATTAATTTACTAAGTAATAAACAATTTTGGTTAAAGACGGGAAACTTAATTCATGTGTCAGAATGAAATGATATACACCTCTTGTCCTTGATTTAAGTCTCATTAAAAAGGGGAAATTAGAAATAGCTTTACCAAAGCATTTTGATTTTCTTTATTAGGCAAAAAATGTACGAGAACACTTACATTTAGACTTTTGAAAGCCATGTATTAATTGATATCTGAAACTATCTGAAGATAAGTAGATAACTCTACCGAAGCGGAGTATAATATGTACGAACAAAGAAAAAATACTTTTGTTTTTAAATCTTTGCACATTTATGATTAATTATTGTTATCTATTACTCATTCAATTACTTAATTGGTACCTAAAATATGTCTAACGCTTGGCATTAAAACTCGGTGTAGTAGGAAGGGGTTATGTCATATACTAGATTATATTATTTGGATGAGGATTTGAGCTATCCTATAAAACACATTTATTAGTTAACTACATTCGAGACCAAAGGATATTAACTTAAATGATTCAATTAACTTTACTCACATATTACTTATATGTCTATCTTATGATTTTTGCGTGCTTGTTTTTATAGAACAGTTTATATATGGTCCAAAAATTTATCATAAAATCATAACTAAAAATGTCTTGTTCGGAGAATGATAGTACTATAACAGTGGTTCCAGTCAGTCAAAAGAGTCAGATTTTGACGAGTATGGTCATTTTGGGTACGCACTAGAGCCAGAGTATAACGAAGAAGAGCTCCATGAAATGGAAGCTGCAGAAAGTTCCCGAAATCAAGATATCCTTAGCAACCATCGCTAGTTTTTAAAACACAGATTGGTGTTCGTGTACTAAATGCATACTTATGCCGTTATTAACAGAATGTCTTTGTTGCCACGAATTTACTCTCTTTGATGGTAATATTGAATTGGGTGAATGCATTAGTAACAGCATCGATTTCAGAACAGTTTGTCTGAACCCGGTTGTTCTTGAAACTAACTATATAAGTTTTTTTAAGTACAATCGTATTCATATTATACATGTTAAATGAATGAACAAATATTAAACCTATCTGTTTATTGTTTTCCGCCCATGTCTGCTCATCGCCCGGCAGAAATAAAGTTTGTCGCACGAAAAAATGGTGTTAATTCCAGAGTCAAAATTTAAAGAACTTATTTTCCATGTTTTCTGGTATTGTTCGAAAGAGAATTGACCTAACAGAAGAATTACTATCTTAGGCTGTCAGTAACACATGTAGAGCAGTGGGTCGTTGTTGGACATGTAAATCTTATAAAGTGTATCATCTGTTAAATTTGCAGGTCACTGAAAGGGGAAGTTCCATACGGAAGTAGGTTTTGAGATTGATTTTTTTTTATATCCAGTGACACATTTTACATGCGTATTCTTGAACGTTTGATACATCATTTACTCTCAAATTGCAAAAAACGAAAACTTCCACTTGTATTTATAGTATTTGTTGAAATAGTCCTCGTCTCACAACGTATAATACTCTATCTATTTGACCAACGATGTTCAAAAAACAAAAGACAACGAATTTTATGTCATCTTTCCCTATTTTTGAATGTAACTTATAAGGCTGTTCAACTGGCAAGAATACCACTAAAGCGGATAAGCAGTTTATTTTTTTAATTGCTATCATATCACGGCAAGAAAGAAAATAAATCCCGAAATTGATTTGAAACTTTAATACTCAATAGTTTTCCTAGAAAATACTCACACCCCTTTGGGATTATTAGTGTACGTCCAGTTGCATATATTTTACATGAATGTCGGAACAATTGTGATGATGACGAATTTCTTCCTTTATTCGAGAACAATCTAATTGATATATAAAACTGGGATTTTACTATGTTCATAACTTCGATGAACCAAAGCAAGATATATATCGACCTGTATTTAAATCAAACTGGTTCTCTTCTTCTTCTTTTGGTATACAATATAGTCTGATACATGTATATATTTTGAATTGCACTATAGTTCCGTAACTTTCTATCCAGGCGTATAAGCCAACATCGACAAGTGCGTACATTTTTTAAATCAATATTTTTGGTATGTTCCAGTCTGTCCTTTACTATTGACAAATTACATTTTCCCAAATTAACCCTCGGAAAAAATATGTATATAGATTTTTATTTCTTCAAATCTTTTTTTTTGTGGTATTTTTTATATTTTCATAAATAATATTCTTTACACCAGAAATGTTATTTATAAACAAGCGTACGAGTTAAGTTATTGGCATCATATCACTTTCGGACACACAAGACAGAGATGTGTATTATACACCTGATAGTTCAAAATGGAAAGTTATTAGTCTGCCGTGTACACTGATCAATACCTACAGAAGTGAAACGATGCATGAACTTGCAAGCCCGACAGGAAATCGCTTGAATACCTGGACGTGTCACCTGAGTCCTCACCTCACAATACCTTGGGAGTAATACCTTTAGCCATGCTGGTGATCAGATGAGGAAAGATCAGAATTTATTTGAATAAAGTTTATTACTTTAAAGAATTATGAAAACAATTTTCACGGAACACTTATTTATTATTTGAACTTTGACTTTTTAACTCATTCCAATATTAACAGTTTAAAAATAACAGATATATAATAATGGTCATTTTCCCTCAGCATTTTCCGTATCAAGTTTATAGTTAGTCAGATAAAACAATCGTACGATTGACAAGATATCGACACGCAATTACGACTACATCGGTTACTGTAGTTTTGGTTCTTTGTGTTTTATAGACATATCGTGATTATAATCGTAGAAGATGACAAAATGGCGGAGCGTAGAAAATTGATACTCAAAATTTAAAATCGATGTTGATCTCTTATCTAGCGGAATAAAACTTTAATATCTATAAATTTTAGCCTTTTTATACAGAATGGACATAATATCAATTTTTGATTTTTTTGCGAAGTTTCCCTTTAATGAAATTACAATTCAATGTGGGTTAATATATTTTCGCTAAAGCTGTGATCACACATTCACGATTTTTACTGCCGTCCTTGACAGGACCATTCCCAATTAAAATTTGTCAAAAGTCTGATCAAGATCCTGTGAATCGTGGAAGGAAATTCAAACTTTAATTAATTAATCACGACAACAATCAGATATTGTTCAGGAAGCGTTGATATTCAACCGTTTCCAAGAGAATTTTTTCACGATAATCCCGTTCTCAATCTGCTTCTAATCCGATTTGTATCTTTCGCAAAGTAAAATTCGACCGAATTGGTCACAACTGCATCCCGATTCTACCGAATGTAATCCGACAGAGATCAGACAGTGACCAGACAGTGAACCGACGCTGACAGAAGTTATCCGTTCGAAAACTGTCGACATACTCGGGATGATCAGGTACTGTCGGAACGGAATTCTATCACGATCTCTATCTCATTGCAAACGTCTTTGTCTGGTCTCAGTCGTATTGTATTCTGTAATTGTCGGGACTCCTGAGGTGGGTATCATTGGCGAATTTCGTATTAATAACAGGACTGTTCCGGAACGATTTCGGCAAAGACGGTTTGAAATCGACTAGATCTGGATGCAATCTGGACTCAATCGGCAGAAAAACATCAATGAAAAATTTCTCCAGATCATTCCCGTTCCACAGGACACCGTCCAGAAAACACAGAACAATATTAGAATTTTTATCCGATACAGCAGAATCTGCCACGACATAGTCACGCTTGTCATCCGGCTAGACACAGTCGGCTGAGTTTCCCCGAATGTTACGGGACGCACCTAAATGTCGGGGTGCTTCGCCGAACTATCAAGACCATTCCCGACCCG
>NW_027268393.1:0-17230 GCF_963676685.1 Mytilus edulis
TACAATGTCAGTGTACAGTTTTATAAAGTTTCTTCCTAATTTGGACAACACTTATAGGGCACACCCCTACCACTTCAACTGGGTTCCCTTTGGCCGGAGGTACTACTTCCAATCGCGTCGGGAATGCCGTAAAGTGGTTTACTGTCGCAAAATTTTTTGGCAATGTTGGTTGAACTGGAAATGGTGGTGGGAAGGATTTATGTTCTTTGTATCGTACTTCTTTTAACTTTAATTTCCTGCAGGTTTTAAATAGTACTGGAAAATCTATCTTGGCTGTTTTGTGTCATCTCCATTTACTTTTGAAGGATCCTTTTTAAGGTTTCACACTAAAATAATTTTACATTTAATTTTCTGATGGCACAGAATGATGGTACATATAAATCTTGATATATTGGCCGTCCTGTTGTAGGAATGTAGTCCTCTGTTTGTTCTTCATATAAGTTTCCTTTTGTTTGGTGGTTTCTTGGCAGTAATTGATGGTATCAGTTGTTTGTTGGCTTCTTGGAATTCTTCGTTCTTGCTCGGTATAGAGATGGCCGTGGGGTCGGCGCTGTGTGGTATAGGCGGATCCGGGGATGCAGGGGTTCAGATGGAATATCAAAAGATAAATAAAGAACTGCTGAACCAACGCCTCTTATGTTTTGTGCTGGTAGAGTTCACTTAAGTGGATACCAGATGGTATGCAGGGTGAAACATGTCGACAATAAAAGATGCAGTTTACCTAAGTGTTGTTGTCAATGTAGCGGTATTTTATTTTTTTATTTGACAACCCTGCATACCATCTGGTATCCACTTAAGTGAACTCTACCAGCACAAAACATAAGAGGCGTTGGTTCATCAGTTCTTTATTAATTAACACTGTGCATAAAACTATACAAAGGTTGTATAAGCAATCATGACTTATGGTATATCCTAGAAGTTAGTATGAATGGACAGAGTAATAACTATACAGCACTGATCACTAAAATTATTTTTCAGTGACAAACAATCAGATGTTACCACCAAACTTTTTCATGCCAGTTTTTTTTTCAAAAGACAATTGTTTATAGTTACTGCCAAATATTGAACATGTAAGCAGGGTCTTTGAGATGAATCATATTCTCTTATTAGGCCTAAGAATTCCATTTTTCTAATCCATTTTGAGAGATGTTATTCAAAAGATTGTAATACCAACTGACACAAAGTGTTGCAATACATATACCATTGGCTAAGGGAAGAGGAAAGTTGAACATTAGATTGATTTCTCATTCAGTTTAACACATGACAAAGTAAATAAATTCATCATAGATACCAGGATTAAATTTTGTATTTAAGCTAGATGTGCGTTTTATCTACAAAAGACTCATTAGTGACGCTCGAATCCAAAAAACTTGAAAAAGCCCAATAAAGTACGAAGTTGAAGAGCATTGAGGAGCAAAATTCCTAAATGTTTTGCCAAATACAGCTAAGGTTATCTATTCCTGAGGTAGAAAATCCTTAGTTAGTATATCAAAAATTCAAAAGTTTTGTAAACAGTTAATTTATAAATATGACCATATCAATGATAATTCGTGTCAGCACAGAAGAGCTTATTACTGGGCTGGTGATATCCTCGGGGAATTAAAACTCCACTAGCAAGTGGCATCGACCAGTGGTTGTAAATAAACTCATCATAGACACCAGGATAAAATTTTGTATTTACGCAATTGTCATTTACCTTACTTCTCTTTTTCCTGAGTCTGCTAGTAACGTAAAGTCATCATATATCTGTTTTTTTACTTTATCTGGCCATTCTTTTGGCAGAGGATCTGTAAAATAATTAAATTACCTCCCTTTGAATGAAGATGGTAAAATAACATTTCAAAAGTTTTTATTACCCGTTTTCACCTGTGTTCTTTTTATAACAATACTTATTTGCTTAATTAACAAAAACCTTTTTCCCTAATAAAGAATGTGTTCCCTGATTTTGCTAGTGTATAATTTGAATATTATCTTTAAATAAGTCCAAACCATAAAAAATCATGCAAAATGTTTGTTTCTACCACATCTTGTTGCCTATTTAAGGTTATTTTAGACATGTAGGTGTCACCTATTGACTTCTGATTGATATATTTCAAAATCTTAACATAAATTCTAAATCTCATTTATATCACCTATTAAACTTTTTGATTATTAACCAAATGTCTTTTTGATTGAGTTAAGCCATTGCAATTGATACGTTAATGTAATGTTACATTACTGTCTCAGGTTAGGGTTAAGGTAGGTGTCTGTTCAAACATTTAAATTTGCTGTACCTGAGTCCTAAGTCAGGAGCCTGATGTTAGGTGGTTGTCTTTTGTTGGTGTGGTTCATAAGTGTTTCTTGTTTTTTATGTAGATAAGATCATTTGTTTTCTTGTTTTACATTATTCCTTTTGGGGCCCTTTATAGCTTACTGTTTGGTGTGAGCTAAGGCTCTGTGTAGAAGGACCTACTTGGAAATACATAATCGTTTACTTTTTATACATTTTGACTTGGATGGAAGAAGTTTCATTGATACTCATACCACATCTTAATAAATAAGATATTTTTTTCATTCCTTTGGTTGTCTTTCAGATATTTGTTGTTGGGTAATTATTTCACTGATGTGTACCTCCTTTTATTCATACACAAGTACATTTGTCTGTCACATAAACTGTCAAACATGGAAAATTGTCATTTACAAAAGACAATGCTTGTACATCATGTACATACTTTTTGTTTTGAAATCTTTGGCTGGTTTCATGAAGACATTCATAAGATAATGTAGATACATAAGTATCTTAGACTTGTACCATCTCTGGTCTGTCGATGAAGGCAACACTGACAAGTGGTTCAGTATGTATTTGGATATCTAATAATAAAAATATACAAATTATTATAAAAAAATTTAAGACTTGCATTGAATACTGTAAATTCAATATCATTGCAAGGTTTTTATTTTGACAAATAATGTGGCGGGGTGTGCATCACAATAAATATAACTTGCATTATGATATCCAAATTATATACCTGATGCATCTTTTCCCTAAATTTCAATAATCAATCTTGCATTTTTGTCCATTCTTCCAAAATCAAATTTTTACATGTATGCAATAATTTAAGAAAAACAGTATTTCAGTAATAAACAGTAATAATCACTTATCACTTTAACTACTTAGTAATGCTAGATATCATCATCATGCGTTAGACCTTATTGGTATTTCAGAAATTGCAACACTTGACCAGAGATTTTGGTTCATTTGACATCATGCATCAATCACTTTTGCATTGAAGGTTAGACTTTTTCTTAAAACAACAAATTTTCACAGTAATGTCTGTGATGGGCAATATGGGGAAAATATAGTGGAAGTTACATTTTTTTATTTTAAAATTTCCTTCCCCATATGCTACCAATGAGTTTAATACTGGAACAACACCAAATGATTTATATAAGATTTTCCAATTCAGTATTGTTTATTGAAGATAAAAATAAAAAGACACATCTTTGAATAAAAGAACATTGCACAATATATTTCAAGACAATAATGTCAATATCCTGCCTTGAAAAAACAGCTCATATAACATATAAGTCTAAATCAACACGAACATAAACCATAAAAACTTGAGAAAAAATTAATGATTGTTGCTCTGCATCATATATATTTTCAATTGCAGGATTCTTATACAATATAATGTTCAGAATAGTATCAGCTGGATTTCTCTGGTGGGTGGTTGAATTTCTACAGGACTTATTTTTAGCAATAAATATTTTTCTCTGCAAATTAATTAATATCCACAGGAACTTAATGATTTATTTAGAAAAGTTATTTATTTGCCATTACTAAAAATAAACAATGAAAGTCCAAAACAACTATACAAAAATAAGATTCATCAGAATATTCCTGACAATAGGTACAATTAAAACAGGTATTCTTATAAACCCTCATTTTTGTGCAATCTTTTATAACAAAACTGCAATAATAAATGCATTCAATAATTTCTGAATAAACAGTCAAATTTTTCTACATATTTCTTTTTTGTTTTATGTAAAACCTAAAGCTGTTGTGCAAATTACTTACTCCTCTTTTACATTCCATTCTTTGATCTGTTTTTTATTGGAATCATAGAATAGTTGAGCTGGAGTCATCATTGAATCCATTGCCTCTTGATTTAACACTGAAATAAATAAATATGAGATATCATTTGTCTAATTATAGATTTGTAAATGTCTAAGTAAGTCTAAAAAAAATTATTCAATATCTCTTAGTCGTTAGCATAATATGTGAACTGTATGGATAAAAAATGATGTGAGACAGCAACCAAAAGAAATAAAAGAACACCAACGGGAGAACTAGAAGTAGCCTGCAGGCATTATTTTATGTATCATTCTTTTCTGTTATAATTTCAGACAGTAATAGTGTTAAACAAAAATATACTTATAGTAACTGTGATCCTGACATCAAGATGTAGTTATGGTCATAATGTCTAAAGAAAATGTAATTTTAGTAACTATGACCTTGACTTTGAATGTAGTGACCTCAATATCTAGAGGTCATCTTGTCATTATAAGTGACTATATATGTATCTGGTACATGTACAGCATCTTAGAACAACTTCTCTTTACACTTGCTAATTCATTTCTAGTTAGTATGACCTTAACCTTGAACCATGTGACTTCAATATAAATATGAATCTTTTCTCATTAAATGTGACCATATATTCTAAGAAAGTTGCACTAAGACATATGGTATATGATTCACTTTCCAGCACAAACTTCTGTCTATTTTTTGTAATTTTGACCATGATCTTGACCTACTGACCTCCTAAATCAATAATTATCTTTCCTTCATTATAAATGATCTTAATATCATCTGACATCAAATAAGATTGCAATCTGATATAGAGAGCTTGAGTTCACATCAAGAAACTAAATTGACTGATTTAGTGAATTGAAGACAGGTCAAAAACTACATTCCCATTAATTTGTAGCATTGGGTATAAAACAATAATCAAAAGATGTCTAGACTGCATCATCCAGATCACTTTTCCTTAAGCTGACAGCCAAAATGACAGGTAAAATGTAATACTATGTAAAAATGCTACAAATATTGGTAACACAACAACTTGTAAATTTGTTCAATAAGTTGTCTGTAATTTTTGCAATTAGCTTTGTACAATTACGTAACTGTGAATCAATAGCAAAGATAGGTAGATACGTCACTAATAAGTAGTGAATATTCATTAATCAGTCACATGACCGTACCTCATGCAAACAAATTGGTAATAACAATGGCATACATTCAAGATTTTATGTAAATAAATTAAACTGATGAAGATATTAATCGAGCAAAAATATATTTAAATGATTTGAAACTGGAAATATCCAACTGAAGAGATGGAATAAGTGCTGTGGTGTTAAAACTTTGGAAAACTATCAGAACTTCTATAAAGCAAGTGACCTCGTTGCAATACGCCTATTTCTTTTGTTGACATGTTTTACCTGAGCTACAAATTGTCGATCCTTCAAATATCGGAAGGTGAACTTTGTCACCAGGCTTTGATTGCAAGTTGACATGCTACGACACACCTTTTTCATTGACACAGTGACAATTATGGAAATTATATGCAATTTTACACACAATTCTTTCTTTACATGATTTACACACGTGTGGGGTGTTTACTTAAACATCTCGATAGGTAAAATACAAGAAATATTCATTCATCTAATATAAATTAAATGAACAATATAAAATCTGTGAATATAAGGAAGATAACTACTATTTTACCAGATACAGCCTGCCAATGAGACAACTCTAGATCTCTAACACTTATATATATGTCACATTGAACTGCAAGCTATACAGTGTGCTCAAATATTTTTTCTCTCTGGAGAAACCATAACATACTCTTATTTAAACATATAAAAGATTTAAAGATGTAGAAGGATGTTAAGGTATAGCTATGGAACCGTAACTCTTATCCTTGTGATACATTTTTGACAATTTAAAGATGATAGAGTCTGTATTCCGCAAATTGTCAAAGAAAAAAACATATAAAAGCTATGGTTGTCCAGCGAGCAGAATGGCACACCATATTGAATTCAGCGTCGATCGATGGTTGTAAATGGTACAAAGAGAAAAAAAAAAGAAATCCTATACAATTAACCTGGGAACAGTACATCTATCCTACGTACAAAAAACAAATTAGTAACACAGCAACACACGACAACCACTGAAATACAGGCTCCTCACTTGGGTCAGGCACATAAATACAAACGTTACTGACGGATGAACGGACAGACAGAGGTAAACCAGTATACCTCCACTTTTTTAAAAGCAAGGGTATAAAAAAATACAGAGTGGATATGAACGGGTACCCAACAACAAAAAGACACTAAGTACAGATCTGATAGTACTCTGGAATACTGACAGCTAGTTCAAAGCCAATAACAAATAAAAAAAATTATGCATCTAAGACTAAATTATCAATCATACACATCCAACATCCAATAAAGACGTCATAAACAGTCAGAGAAAAATATGACCTTGTGCAATGCCAAGATACAGTAGTCGACAGCTTATAGATCCATGAAAGTGTATATATTTATAACAATATGTATTTTGAGTTATCTAGAATTGGTACATGCCAGGGTCTTTTATAGCCGACTATACAGTATAGGATTTTCTCATTGTTAAAGTATGTACAGTTGCCTTTAATTACTTACATCCACTTTGTTTAAACTATGGTGGATAGTTGTCTTATTAGCAATCATACCACATCTCTATACTTCTACGTACTCAATGTAAGATAATATTTTTTGTTTGATAATGAAAACTTCTGTCCGTATTTATGTTTGTACTTTTCAAAGAAACCCACATGTGCTTGTTACTCAAATAGTATTCTAAGAAAAAAATCACAGTGCTGCGTCTGTGTTCCTTATAATATTAAAGGAGTTTTGATTACGGTTTGACCTATGGACCTAGGCTTATCTTCATCAGGTATCTCTGGCCACCAGTTTTCATTTTAATAATACTAATAGAATTGATTATGGAAACGGGGAATATGTGAAAAAGACAACCCAACTTAAGCCGGAGCCACTAATGGGTTCAATGCAACGAGAACATCCCGCACCCGGAGGTGGGCTACAGTTGACTCCTTAACAAAAATGTTTACTAGTTCAAAAAATGGACTGCACACCTAACTCCGAAACATAAATGAAACAAAATTAAAAGTCATTAGAATGGTTCAAAGTTTTTTACCTATTGGACCAAATTTGTTGACAAAGTTAATTGGACAAGAACTTTTTGAAATGAGTTACACTGGTTGATCAGTGCCAGTTGTTACTGTCAATGTTTCTTTGGTTTTTTGTCAAATATAATTTTACTGGGACTATCTTTGGAAATATCTTTTTAACGTCAAAAGGGTTACCAAAAAAATATCTCAATCTCAAATCATACCACATACTTAGACTAAATCATCTTGTAAACAATGAAAAGACAGTGGCAGATTCAGAACTTTATATACAAGGGGGGGGGGGGGGGGGGGGGGCTCCATACATGCTTAAGTGATTCCCTATCTAATCAAAAAAATTTCCCACAAGAGGGGTCCCCAGCCCTCCTGGATCCGCATATGAAAGCTTTTTTTTTTTAGAAATATTTTGATTACGAGGACCAGCTGGGACTATTATAGTATAATAGTTGGGACTATTATAGTATAATAGTCCTGGTTATCGTCACTTAATTATTTGAACACCTAATTATAGTGTATATGAATATTAAAGTCATTAATGTCACTCGATTTTTAGAAGGGAAGTCGATTTGAGAGTTTGTGACACTGTCAGCAGCCGTTCCTTGTTCATGTCGATTATACACCTTTCTCAGGAAACGTCAACATTTTTCCGAAATGCGGCCTAATATTATTGTATAACACATTTGTATTTAGAACTTTGTAATGAACTCACTGTGACATTAAACTTATTTCAATAAATTCAAACAATTCATATGAATAGAGAATAAATACAGAAAAGACAACAAGTTAAAACAATATAACTGAAATGTGACATTTAATTAACGTGGTATAAAAAAAACTCCTTCCATCTCCTAACGATATATATCTTGAATCAATGTTACATCTGACATAAACACAATGTTTACTGCCTTCCATAATTTTCATTTTTCTGTTGAACTATCCATGGTTTTGTTTTAAAATACAATATTTATAACCTCATGCATGTTATTGTTTACAACGAAAACGATTTCCGCTTGCATGACATACGAACATTTTTATCAATGATGTCATTCTAAAAATAGCTTTACATTTATTTATAGTACAGTCGATCTTTGCTATTCTGAATATGATATTAAACTTTATCATGAAAATATTGGAAAGTCACTTATAACAATATTGGACATTTATCAGTTAGGGTTGTTGATTGTTGATTTAACATCTCGTTGACATTTGCTCCACAACTATATCAATCTTTTATTAGATCTAACGGAAAGTTTACTTTGATGTATGACATAAAATCATATCTATCCTTTTCCTGCTGTGTTAAACCATAATTACTCGGCTTTTGTTTTCACATGAAACTGACAGCACCTAACGTTATCCATATTTATGTCAGATTCACAATTCATTTATCCAGACTAGTTCCAGTAATCACTTATTTAATTATTGTTCGTTAAATTTCATTGAAATCAATATTTTTATTGCAAAAAGGTTTCAATTCTTGGTTCTTCTGATTGAAAATCCCAATCATGACTAACATCATTTATTAGAAGTTCACAAGACATTAAACTTTATGTGTAATAAGAGATAGGTGTTAACTGAGGTGTACCCAAAGCTAAAATTTCATAAATCATTGTATTCATTTGCTATTTTTGTCACTATGGTATGTTTTAATATTTCCCTTAAATATATATGAGATAACTGTTTGCATTAGAAGATTTCGTAGGCATGGTAATAGATGGATGAAAATCCATTTTGATAGTGGTCCATAATTGACACCAGTATACACATATTTCTTACCATCAAATCACAAACTGAACCCCAAAAAATTTTCAAATACATACTATTATCTAATGTAACTGAAAGAGAACACCTTTATATTCATTATTTTAAAATCAATACTGTAAATTCAGAAATTAATGCCTGCATTTATTATTGCAATTTTGTCATTTATTTTTTGCGATATTGAGAAAAATCCTTTTTAATTGATTCATATAAAAAAATTCAAAATGTGAGTTTAAATTATTGCGATTATAACCCTGTCGCATTTTTTGCAATAATAAAAACATCCCAATAATTTCTGAATTTACAGTAATATGATTCCTACAGAACTTTATGTGTACAACTTCACACTACCAATTGTTAAATTGACGTCCTGAAATTTATGGCTTTATTTAAGAATTGAATGCTATTTTTTGTAAATTTATTGGGGTGTAAAAGCGTTGACCGAAGTACATTTTACTAAAAATGTGCGCACGGTCAACGCTTTTACAACCCTATAAAGTTACAAAAAAAGGCATTCAATACTTATAATTACATTTATGCCTATGGGATCATGAAAACACGCCTTTTATCAAGTTTTTATTTCATTTACCTGTGCACTTTATTGTGGGACCTGGTGTCATCATGAATGAAAAGTTGCATTGTGTAATGCAATTGATTAAGGAATATCACGAGATTGCTAGTTAGCCAATCAGAATAACGTATTACAATGAAACATACATCTAATGTAATTATTCAATCATGATGAATTCTAAAACAGGGCAATGTAATTCTTTCTGATCTCCTTTAAAATACAGAAATAAAACACACCTTTTCAGAACTTTTTTTACATGAATATTACTTTGAGAAACCACAAATGTAGCCAGCGCTTGTCAAAATAGAAAACTTAATTGTCTTTCTTACCACTTTCTAATGGGTACACATCTTTTGGTGTTTCACCATCTTTGTAATATACAGGAAGTAATGTTGACTGCTGTTCATCCTTATTCACTGAATAATAAAATTTAAAAACATAAATACTGCTGTTCATCCTTATTCACTGAATAATAAAATTTAAAAACATAAATAACAAGTGAAACTGCGAGCTACTGCTCACTGATGATACCCCCGCCGCAAGTGGATAATATTAATAGTGTAAAAATATGCAAGTGTTCGGTAAACAGGAAGTTGTCGAGTGATGAATCTGAAAACGCATCACACGGTATAGCTGACTTATAAAAATCCTGAAACCAAATTTCAGAAATCCTTGTATTGTAGTTCCTGAGAAAAATGTGACGAAAATTTTCAACTTGGCTATCATGTGTAAAATCAGACAAGTGTTCGGTAAACAGGAAGTTGTCAAGTGATGAATCTGAAAACGTATCACACGGTATGGCTGACATATATAAATGTTGATACCAAATTACAGAAAGGGTGGATGTGTAGTTCCTGAGAAAAATGTGACGAAAGTTTCATGGGACGAACTGACTGACGGACGGACTGACAGACAGAGGTAAAACAGTATACCCCCCCTTTTTTAAAGCGGGGGTATAAATATAAAACAATTCTTATATGCCTTTCTCTATATGTTTTTAGGTAAATTTTTCAGATGCTGTTGACCTTAACAGGTTTTTAATTAACAAGTTTTTAAGGTATTTTGGTGTACAGTATATATCTAATCAGAATATTATTTCGTTTGTTCTATAACATTTACATTTTTCTAGATTATATATATTTTTTTTTTGTAATTTTAAGGTAAGACAATCCATCAAATATATATGGATTTTACTAAATTACCGGTATTTTAACAATAACAAAAAAATTCTCATAGAAAAACAACTTTATAGTACATTCGATGTTGTAATTATAGCAGTAATGACTAGATCTACGAAATTAACAAGTAAACACTTTAAATTCGTTTTTAACTTCACGCAATAAAAAATAATCCTGTCAATTTGCATTGTAAATTGATTTATTGGAAGCAATAATATCCAAATCAATCTTATTCTGTGAGCTTAATTGATTTATATTCGTCAATTAGAGAACTGTTACACAAGTGTTATTTTCCTATTTTACGTAAAGAGAATACTAATTGGTCATACGGGATGGACAAACTTGTTATTAAAAGATTAGTATACCCAGAACACAGAATTAAAAAACAATTTATTTCAATATGGTGTAAGCGTTGACACATATTGTTGTTTCTCCATTATCTATTTTACACTATTTTATTCTTTTTACAGAAAAGTATGACCCTCAATGAAATCTCAAATCCATAGATAAAAACTATTTGAAAAGACAAAAATAAAACCTAATTTATTTTGATCCAAATTATGAGCTTGAGGTGGCACTTATTGTTTATCACCATTCCTCTTGATAACCAAAAAACTGCATTTATCTGGATGAAACATTAATTTTAAAATAAAACTAATTAGCAATGAAACCTGAAAAGACAGTCACAACAAAAAGGCTCTTCCAAGTAAGTGAAACCTCAAGAAACAGTCTTTACGTTCTATAAATAAAACTTTATTAAGAAACCATTATTTATAAAAAAAATAATTAGCAATGAAACCCGAAAATACCCTAACAACAAAAAACTCTTCAACAATGAATCAATAAAACTTTATTAAGAAATGATGACATAAATACCTGGCTTGTGTTTATTTTGAGATGCAGCAACTGTGACAACAGAGTTGAGAGATTTTTCTAAGGCTTCTCCATGGATTTCATTTCGTAATCGCGATCCCATGGCTTGCTTTTTCTTCTTACTACCAAAGTTAGCTGTCAAATCGTCAATCTGTAATAACATTACACAATTTTAATCAACTTTTCAATGATGCAATTCTACTCCAATGTTTTCTGGTTGACAGACCTCAAGTAATATATTAAAAAAAAAGAAAGATATGTCATACGAAACACTTGAAGAAATTGACATTTCATGCAGATTGAATATATTGAAATATGCCATATTTGATGGATCTAATATTTTACCACTTCCACAAATCTATGAAATAAATATATCAATTCAATATATTGAAACTGTCAGACTTATATTACTCATACTTTCATTTCCTTTCTATATTTATATGACTTATTCACCCCAGACTATTTGGACTATTTGAAGTTAACAAGAATAAAACAAACAAATTTGAAGGATGCAACAATTTTTATGTTTCATGCACAAAACAGTTTATATCTCATAAGAAATTCAAAATTGCTGTTAGGATTTTTTTATTAATCGTATGGAAAGGTGAAAGATTATTATGTTTAAGAATTTGAAACCTTTCAACTAAGTGTTTCCTCACCCTTTGTTTGTATGTTTTATCACCATTAGCAGGTAAGGCGATTTGACTTCTCTCAGCTTCTTCTTGGAAATCTACAACAATTAGATATATAGATATACATGTATGTAAAATAAGTTTGTAATATTAGAATTTTAATTATCAAAGAATGATTATACAAAATTCAAATAAATGCCTATCTTTGATTGGTTTCAATTATGGTAAAATGATGTCATATTGGTGACTATATGTTGGAAACGGTTACATTTTTGTCCTGTCTAATATGAAGTTTTTACAATAAAAAAACTGAGAAAAAAAACACAAGATTAACATATTCTCTATCTATTGCCAATGGGTAACAATATTTCTTATCTTTTGATATTAATATCTTTGATATTAATAATGTTTAACATCCTTGTCTTAGCTCCAACAAAGAAAATCTAAGTTTAAACTATGTTTTAACTATAGTGGCCTATGGCTGTTTTCTGCTCTTTGATCAGGTCATTGTCTCTTTAACACATTCCCCATTTCCGTTCTCAATTTTATGATTTGACAAAACACCATTACTAACTCACGAAAGAAAGGTATATTGTCTAAAGCAATAAATCACAAAGAAATATTTAACTGAAAATATGACAGTTTATAAATCTTTAAAAGGAAGCGTATGTTGGGGCATTAAATAACCTAGATAATCTGTTTAAAACATTAGAGTCTGGTATATAACATCTTGTCTAGTTCGCAGGTACAGATAGGTCTAAACTACAAAAGAATCTGTAGATGTGTGGGTTTAAAATTAAAGATGTCGTTCATGATGTATCAACTAGTTAAAGTACAACTCTGTAAAATCAAATATTCTAACTAAGAGGAACAATTTCAATTCTAAAGTTTTTATTTTAATTCCAATTTATTCACTACATTTAGCGCTTTAAAACCAGGTTTAATCCACCATTTTCTACATTTGAAAATGCCTGTACCAAGTCAGGAATATGAAAGTTGTTGTCCATTCCTTTGATGTGTTTTATCGTTTGATTTTACCATTTGATTAGGGACTTTCCATTTTGAATTTTCCTCAGAGTTTAGTAATTTTGTAATTTTACTTTTTACAAGTAAATATGAACATGATGAATGACAGTTAAATTCTTTATAATTAGAATCAATCTAATATGCTATAAAATTGATTATGAATGGATCTTCATTCAATATTTACTAAATGATGAAGTGATTGAACCAGTGGTTAATAACATCGGCTGTTGTTATTCAAGGATAAAAATGAATACTGTAAATTTAGAAAAAATTGTTGCAATGTTTTTATTATGGCGAAAAACGCGACCAAGTTGTAAACACAATAATTAAATCTCGCATTTTGAAATATTTTGTATGAATTTAACAGGATTTTTCTCAAAATCATAAAAATTAAAAGCGTGTATAAGTCTAAAATGACAAATTCGCAACAATAAATGCACGCAATAATTTTTTCTCGCTACATTGAAGACCCATTGGTGGCCTTCGGCTGTTGTCTGCTCTATGGTCGAGTTGTTGTCGCTTTGACACATTCCCCATTTCCTTTCAGTTTCTCAATTTTATATCAAAACAATTTTTATGATATGTTTTTACTCAAAAAGGAGTAATTTTGGGAAGGGCCAAATTTGTCCTTGAATATTAAGTCCATAGTTTGAACATAACAAATATTTTAAATTTAAGGAAAAAAACTGAAAAAATTAAAATATAACTATTTTTGTTAAGCTTTTTTTTATAAGGAGTTAATATTCACAATCTATAAAGGCAAAAAGTAGAGATTTGATGAAATTTGACAAACTTCCCTGAATTTCTACCAAAGTTTTGCCTAGGAAACACAGTGCAGGCTTCAACAAACAAAATATTTAAGTCAGATATACATGTTAAATTTATACATCAGATTTTAGCTTAAAATATCTTTTTAGACGCATTGGCTCTATGGTTCTAGTCCAATCAATCAAAGAAAATTTATGTTTTCTTGAAACTTTGTGGAAAATCAAGATGTGTGCTCTAACATCTCTAATTTTGTGATTTCAAAAAAAGAACACTTATATATATATGTCAATGTTTGTAAATTTCCAACAAAAAGATAGATTTCCAAAGAGTAATTGCAATATTGGTCAATAGATCCTAACTTAAAATTTTAGCTAAAAATAAAAGCCTTTTTACCTCATATACACTTTGCCATGTATGTAATTGTGGAGTTTTAAGTTTAATTATCTATTATGTTTTCAAATTCAATCGATTATCATTATTAGACAAATTGAATACGAGATACCATTAGAATAATTTAACCTAAATTTTTTGGGAAATGTTTTCACTAGTTTCGAAGGGGGTGATCTTTAAAAAAATATTCAATGACTGATAATAATGGACGAGAAAGTACGCCAAGAAACTGAAGAAGCATTATGACCTGGTGAGCTAAAATTGATATATATGTATCAATGGTTTACAGACCCTAAGCCAGGTCTCTCGGTCATTAAACTTTACTCAGTACTCCGAGTACAAAATAAGTGCTCGAAACACAAAATCCAGTATTTTGATTGGTTGATTCTTGAGTCTTAGTACAAAAATCGTGCTCAAAAGTTTTATGACCGCAAGGCTAGGGCTTTCAGAGGGTATCATCCAAATCTCCTTACACCGTGGCTATTAGTGTGATTCAGATGACACTAAAATTGAGATAGATGATAAGTACTTACCTGGTTGTTTTGGGACCATTTGAATTATTTCTGAATCAAATACTTTCATTTTTCCTCGTTTTCTGTCTACTACACCAATATAATATCTAAAATGAAGACATTTCATAATTTTAATTATTATGCAACCAGATATCAAAACATAAATAAAAACATCTGTACCTTGTCCATACTTCATCTTTCATCATTATTTTCATGAAATAAAAGAAGATTTAAGTTAAAATGCTTATCACTAATACACATAAAATCATTATAAAAAGGAAACTGAAGATTAATGTTACATAAAAAATACCTGCAATAACTCTGTGCTTTACTGGCATCTGGTCCAAAATTCTTCCGACATATGACATAGTTTCAGTTTCTCCAACCTTTAAGTTAAATAAGATATATATACTGAATGATAAAATTTCATATCTCATACTGTATATATACATGCAGTTGGTTGTTGCTGTGGGAAAATAATAAAATGTAGATATAGAGCTCATGCAATACAAATGATCTGAAAATTTAGTTTAAATTTAAAATAAAATAAAAAGTGTGAAAATGAAGAGTTAATTTTATCATGTTCAAATTCAGCCATTGTCATTATTGTTGAACAAGCTATACTTGTCCTATGTTTTTTTGTTTAAATAAATTTGTTTGGATTTTATAAACAACCAACCCTTGACAAATCAAACAAAAATATGTGTCCTAATGACACTTTTCCCTTTTCACACTATCAAAAATCCATGTTCACAATGAACTACCATAAACAAAAAAAATAACCTGTTAAATTTTCATGTCTGGTAAGCAGCAAAATTAAGTTAATGTGAACTCAACTTTAATGGCTTCAATCTTGACACAAGTCTTCAGTCTGATACAAAAAGGGCAGATGCACTCACGGACATACACAGAACAAAAAACAGAATTTCCTCCAGTTATCAGGGGTATTAACATTTGTTTGTTATCCTTAAAGAAAAAACACTTTAGGCATGACAGTACTGTATTTTAAGAGTTACCAGCGTCAATTGGGGATTTGAAAGTTACAAATGCAGTTTAATTGGTGAAACAGAACCTGTTTTACAAATATTTGTGACCTGGTGACTATTAAATCAAAAAAAGTCTTTAAATACAGTACTGTTACTGTTATTCCTTATCTGATGCAACACTCTTCAATTGTTCAAAATTTAACATTTCAAAAATCCCATAAATCTTTTAAACATTGCTGCCATTGACTCTTACAGACAACTGTGAAATTATTGGTGACCGTCATTCAATCAAAATAAGCATTACATGTCTTGTCTACATAACTGCATTAGAAAAATTGGTAACAAAGTCATTGAAACACTAAAAGTAAAATTGTTACTATTATTGGATTTTATAAACAACCAACCCTTGACAAATCAAACAAAAATATGTGTCCTAATGCATAATGACACTATTCCCTTTTCACACTATCAAAAATCCATGTTGAACACAATGAACTACCATAAACAAAAAAAATAACCTGCTAAATTTTCATGTCTGGTAAGCAGCAAAATTAAGTTAATGTGAACTCAACTTTAATGGCTTCAGTCTGATACAGAAAGGGCAGATGCACTCACGGACATTCACAGAACAAAAAACAGAATTTCTTCCAGTTATCAGGGGTATTAACATTTGTTTGTTATCCTTAAAGAATAAACACTTTAGGCACGACAGTACTGTATTTTAAGAGTTACCAGCATCAATTGGGGATTTGAAAGTTACAAATGCAGTTTTAATTGGTGAAACAGAACCTGTTTTACAGATATTTGTGACCTGGTGACTATTAAATCAAAAAAAGTCTTTAAATACAGTGTTACTGTTATTCCTTATCTAATGCAACACTCTTCAATTGTTCAAAACTTAACATTTCAAAAATCCCATAAATCTTTTAAACATTGCTGCCATTGACTCTTACAGACAACTGTGAAATTATTGGTGACAGCTGTCATTCAATCAAAATAAGCATTACATGTCTTGTCTACATAATTGCATTAGAAAAATTGGTAACAAAGTCATTGAAACACTAAAAGTAAAATGGTTACTATTAGAGGTCGGTCATTTACAAACGTGTCAACCGTATCGTATATGGTGACGTATCCGCATGTGCAGATATATCAAAAACTATTATGTGACCCCGAGCTTATTAATAAGACCATACTTCATTTAAAAAAAACCTAATTGGAATCTCTTCGAAACAATCAAACATACACTTTCAATATTTGTGATAGTGGTGTTTTGTAAAACAAAAATAAGGGGTTCTATCAAC
>NW_027268394.1:0-39401 GCF_963676685.1 Mytilus edulis
TAAATTTTGAAGCCTGTAGCCAAATTTCATCCATGAAACTTTAAAAATGAGCTGACAATTGCAGATTAAAATGTTCAAAACATGCTCTCTGACAGGAACGGGGACCCAATTATTTGCCCCATTGGAACGCATTGAAAATCATAGTAAATACATAGGGTCCTGTTCAATAAATAATTTGATAGCCACCTTGGGACTTCTGGTTCATGTTAGGCATTCATTTAGAAGTGTCTAAGTGCAATCTCAGTGCCTCATGACCGGCATTCCGTTGCAAAATTTTGTTTTATTGACAACAGGGTCAGTCTGTCTACTTCCGGGAAAGAATAAAGGCTAGAATTTAGGCAATTTACTCTATGTACTGACGCCAGATTACATTTAAATCAATCAAAATTTTTACAGAAATTCAAACTAGAAAGCCTACCCTTTCAAATAAAACTACATTCAGTTACAGAACTAGTGAAATAATAACACTACACAATTTATAACAAAAGTTATATATTTTTTTTAAGAACTACATTCGTGGGTACCGGACTGGTTGCCCTAACTGGGATCCTATTCCTGTCAGACTTTATTTTTTTTCCCAGACTTAAAACTGCACTTTTAAAATAAAGATATACATCTCAGTAGTTATTGTGCAAAGTTTCAAAAAATTTGATCAAACAGTTACAGAATTATAGATCCTTATCTATAACATCTCAAATACCAGAAAATTGATCGGAGAAAATCTTAAATTCATGAAGAAAATATGCTAAAAATCAGCAAAACTTTTTTATTTCAAGAGATATTTACATTCTGTAAATTGCATAAGGTAGACAAATTCATTCTTTATATGGAAATCTAGTTGAAACCAAAATTTGTTTAAAAATAAATTAAAAATATTATTTTTTTCAATTAAAATTAAAAAATCTTCTGTTTTAAAGAATTACATATGCAAAACAAGCATACCCCATAAACAATGGTATAAAATATGAGACAAAGTCTTCAAATAGTCTGCTAAGTTCATTTAAAATACAATATAAGAGGCTAGATGCAGAGAAGTTCTCACTTGTAGCTAAAACCAGTCAAACAGCACCTCCTATAGTTTAACAGATGTGAAGGGAAATCCTTGATCTTCCTGACCGCCTAACGCTACTGTGCGTTGTTGTACTTTTGACTGCTCTAAATGTCCCACTAGTTCATATGTGTGTTCTCTTGGACACTGAAACTGTTGGTGGCTGGGATCCATGTACTTTAGTCCAAGTTCACCAACCTGAATATAGATAACAAAGACAAGTTAATAATGCAGGAACTTTTAAAATGAAACTTAGGAAAGATGCATTAATTAAAATGAAATTCAAACAGTGAAACTATTAAAAGAGCACTAAGTGTTTCCTTAACCAGAAGCAGATCTCCAAAAGTTCCAAAACCAAGGAAGATATAGCTTTATTCATTTACTGCTGAAATAGATACAGATAAAATTAACGGTCCTTTTAAGGACCATCAAAATCTTTAAAAGGGAGTCTTAAATTGTTGTACATTGAGTTTAAATTGCTTGTATAAGCTATATTATAGCCCTACCCCTTAAATATCTTCCAAAAAATGTAAAATTAGAGAGCCCCTGGCAAGTGTTTCTGAGTTCACACAATAATATGTGGCTATGTATGTGATGCGGCTCTAAATAAATGTTAGCTGGATTCGCACACAACTTTCATAACTGAACCGTGGCACTTAAATGATTTATTTAATAGCCACAATTTATCAAAAACTTATTAAAAACCTAAAACTGAAACTATGGGTTTATTTTCTGTTTCCAGGTCCCAGAAATAAGATATTAGAAAGAAATAAGCCCATATTTTCCATCTTTCACTGTCCCCTGATCCCATATAACACATTTATTATTTCTTTCCCTGTGACTTTTTCTAATACTATTTGCTGATATTTTTCAAAAATCCCTCCATTTAAACTTGCAAGTGTAGGAATACATATTACAGACAACTATGACCTTTCTGTGACCCCCTTTTAAACTTTAAATTGAAAAACAAACTTTTTAAAATTTCATAAATTTAAATTTCAATTTAATTTAAAAAGTTTAATTCAAATTTTAAAAATAATTACACCATTGTTTTCCTTATTAAATTTTGAAGCCTGTAGCCAAATTTCATCATGAAACTTTAAAAATGAGCTGACAATTGCAGATTAAAATGTTCAAAACATGCTCTCTGACAGGAACGGGGACCCAATTATTTGCCCCATTGGAACGCATTGAAAATCATAGTAAATACATAGGGTCCTGTTCAATAAATAATTTTGATAGCCACCTTGGGACTTCTGGTTCATGTTAGGCATTCATTTAGAAGTGTCTAAGTGCAATCTCAGTGCCTCATGACCGGCATTCCGTTGCAAAATTTTGTTTTTATTGACAACAGGGTCAGTCTGTCTACTTCCGGGAAAGAATAAAGGCTAGAATTTAGGCAATTTACTCTATGTACTGACGCCAGATTACATTTAAATCAATCAAAATTTTTACAGAAATTCAAACTAGAAAGCCTACCCTTTCAAATAAAACTACATTCAGTTACAGAACTAGTGAAATAATAACACTACACAATTTATAACAAAAGTTATATATTTTTTTTAAGAACTACATTCGTGGGTACCGGACTGGTTGCCCTAACTGGGATCCTATTCCTGTCAGACTTTATTTTTTTTTCCCAGACTTAAAACTGCACTTTTAAAATAAAGATATACATCTCAGTAGTTATTGTGCAAAGTTTCAAAAAATTTGATCAAACAGTTACAGAATTA
This sequence comes from Mytilus edulis, assembly GCF_963676685.1. Lineage (NCBI taxonomy): Eukaryota > Metazoa > Mollusca > Bivalvia > Mytilida > Mytilidae > Mytilus > Mytilus edulis. Next base: position 2,782 of record NW_027268394.1, read on the forward strand.
TAGATCCTTATCTATAACATCTCAAATACCAGAAAATTGATCGGAGAAAATCTTAAATTCATGAAGAAAATATGCTAAAAATCAGCAAAACTTTTTTATTTCAAGAGATATTTACATTCTGTAAATTGCATAAGGTAGACAAATTCATTCTTTATATGGAAATCTAGTTGAAACCAAAATTTGTTTAAAAATAAATTAAAAATATTATTTTTTTCAATTAAAATTAAAAAATCTTCTGTTTTAAAGAATTACATATGCAAAACAAGCATACCCCATAAACAATGGTATAAAATATGAGACAAAGTCTTCAAATAGTCTGCTAAGTTCATTTAAAATACAATATAAGAGGCTAGATGCAGAGAAGTTCTCACTTGTAGCTAAAACCAGTCAAACAGCACCTCCTATAGTTTAACAGATGTGAAGGGAAATCCTTGATCTTCCTGACCGCCTAACGCTACTGTGCGTTGTTGTACTTTTGACTGCTCTAAATGTCCCACTAGTTCATATGTGTGTTCTCTTGGACACTGAAACTGTTGGTGGCTGGGATCCATGTACTTTAGTCCAAGTTCACCAACCTGAATATAGATAACAAAGACAAGTTAATAATGCAGGAACTTTTAAAAATGAAACTTAGGAAAGATGCATTAATTAAAATGAAATTCAAACAGTGAAACTATTAAAAGAGCACTAAGTGTTTCCTTAACCAGAAGCAGATCTCCAAAAGTTCCAAAACCAAGGAAGATATAGCTTTAATTCATTTACTGCTGAAATAGATACAGATAAAATTAACGGTCCTTTTAAGGACCATCAAAATCTTTAAAAGGGAGTCTTAAATTGTTGTACATTGAGTTTAAATTGCTTGTATAAGCTATATTATAGCCCTACCCCTTAAATATCTTCCAAAAAATGTAAAATTAGAGAGCCCCTGGCAAGTGTTTCTGAGTTCACACAATAATATGTGGCTATGTATGTGATGCGGCTCTAAATAAATGTTAGCTGGATTCGCACACAACTTTCATAACTGAACCGTGGCACTTAAATGATTTATTTAATAGCCACAATTTATCAAAAACTTATTAAAAACCTAAAACTGAAACTATGGGTTTATTTTCTGTTTCCAGGTCCCAGAAATAAGATATTAGAAAGAAATAAGCCCATATTTTCCATCTTTCACTGTCCCCTGATCCCATATAACACATTTATTATTTCTTTCCCTGTGACTTTTTCTAATACTATTTGCTGATATTTTTCAAAAATCCCTCCATTTAAACTTGCAAGTGTAGGAATACATATTACAGACAACTATGACCTTTCTGTGACCCCCTTTTAAACTTTAAATTGAAAAACAAACTTTTTAAAATTTCATAAATTTAAATTTCAATTTAATTTAAAAAGTTTAATTCAAATTTTAAAAATAATTACACCATTGTTTTCCTTATTAAATTTTGAAGCCTGTAGCCAAATTTCATCCATGAAACTTTAAAAATGAGCTGACAATTGCAGATTAAAATGTTCAAAACATGCTCTCTGACAGGAACGGGGACCCAATTATTTGCCCCATTGGAACGCATTGAAAATCATAGTAAATACATAGGGTCCTGTTCAATAAATAATTTTGATAGCCACCTTGGGACTTCTGGTTCATGTTAGGCATTCATTTAGAAGTGTCTAAGTGCAATCTCAGTGCCTCATGACCGGCATTCCGTTGCAAAATTTTGTTTTTATTGACAACAGGGTCAGTCTGTCTACTTCCGGGAAAGAATAAAGGCTAGAATTTAGGCAATTTACTCTATGTACTGACGCCAGATTACATTTAAATCAATCAAAATTTTTACAGAAATTCAAACTAGAAAGCCTACCCTTTCAAATAAAACTACATTCAGTTACAGAACTAGTGAAATAATAACACTACACAATTTATAACAAAAGTTATATATTTTTTTTAAGAACTACATTCGTGGGTACCGGACTGGTTGCCCTAACTGGGATCCTATTCCTGTCAGACTTTATTTTTTTTCCCAGACTTAAAACTGCACTTTTAAAATAAAGATATACATCTCAGTAGTTATTGTGCAAAGTTTCAAAAAATTTGATCAAACAGTTACAGAATTATAGATCCTTATCTATAACATCTCAAATACCAGAAAATTGATCGGAGAAAATCTTAAATTCATGAAGAAAATATGCTAAAAATCAGCAAAACTTTTTTATTTCAAGAGATATTTACATTCTGTAAATTGCATAAGGTAGACAAATTCATTCTTTATATGGAAATCTAGTTGAAACCAAAATTTGTTTAAAAATAAATTAAAAATATTATTTTTTTCAATTAAAATTAAAAAATCTTCTGTTTTAAAGAATTACATATGCAAAACAAGCATACCCCATAAACAATGGTATAAAATATGAGACAAAGTCTTCAAATAGTCTGCTAAGTTCATTTAAAATACAATATAAGAGGCTAGATGCAGAGAAGTTCTCACTTGTAGCTAAAACCAGTCAAACAGCACCTCCTATAGTTTAACAGATGTGAAGGGAAATCCTTGATCTTCCTGACCGCCTAACGCTACTGTGCGTTGTTGTACTTTTGACTGCTCTAAATGTCCCACTAGTTCATATGTGTGTTCTCTTGGACACTGAAACTGTGGTGGCTGGGATCCATGTACTTTAGTCCAAGTTCACCAACCTGAATATAGATAACAAAGACAAGTTAATAATGCAGGAACTTTTAAAAATGAAACTTAGGAAAGATGCATTAATTAAAATGAAATTCAAACAGTGAAACTATTAAAGAGCACTAAGTGTTTCCTTAACCAGAAGCAGATCTCCAAAAGTTCCAAAACCAAGGAAGATATAGCTTTATTCATTTACTGCTGAAATAGATACAGATAAAATTAACGGTCCTTTTAAGGACCATCAAAATCTTTAAAAGGGAGTCTTAAATTGTTGTACATTGAGTTTAAATTGCTTGTATAAGCTATATTATAGCCCTACCCCTTAAATATCTTCCAAAAAATGTAAAATTAGAGAGCCCCTGGCAAGTGTTTCTGAGTTCACACAATAATATGTGGCTATGTATGTGATGCGGCTCTAAATAAATGTTAGCTGGATTCGCACACAACTTTCATAACTGAACCGTGGCACTTAAATGATTTATTTAATAGCCACAATTTATCAAAAACTTATTAAAAACCTAAAACTGAAACTATGGGTTTATTTTCTGTTTCCAGGTCCCAGAAATAAGATATTAGAAAGAAATAAGCCCATATTTTCCATCTTTCACTGTCCCCTGATCCCATATAACACATTTATTATTTCTTTCCCTGTGACTTTTTCTAATACTATTTGCTGATATTTTTCAAAAATCCCTCCATTTAAACTTGCAAGTGTAGGAATACATATTACAGACAACTATGACCTTTCTGTGACCCCCTTTTAAACTTTAAATTGAAAAACAAACTTTTAAAATTTCATAAATTTAAATTTCAATTTAATTTAAAAAGTTTAATTCAAATTTTAAAAATAATTACACCATTGTTTTCCTTATTAAATTTTGAAGCCTGTAGCCAAATTTCATCCATGAAACTTTAAAAATGAGCTGACAATTGCAGATTAAAATGTTCAAAACATGCTCTCTGACAGGAACGGGGACCCAATTATTTGCCCCATTGGAACGCATTGAAAATCATAGTAAATACATAGGGTCCTGTTCAATAAATAATTTTGATAGCCACCTTGGGACTTCTGGTTCATGTTAGGCATTCATTTAGAAGTGTCTAAGTGCAATCTCAGTGCCTCATGACCGGCATTCCGTTGCAAAATTTTGTTTTTATTGACAACAGGGTCAGTCTGTCTACTTCCGGGAAAGAATAAAGGCTAGAATTTAGGCAATTTACTCTATGTACTGACGCCAGATTACATTTAAATCAATCAAAATTTTTACAGAAATTCAAACTAGAAAGCCTACCCTTTCAAATAAAACTACATTCAGTTACAGAACTAGTGAAATAATAACACTACACAATTTATAACAAAAGTTATATATTTTTTTTAAGAACTACATTCGTGGGTACCGGACTGGTTGCCCTAACTGGGATCCTATTCCTGTCAGACTTTATTTTTTTTCCCAGACTTAAAACTGCACTTTTAAAATAAAGATATACATCTCAGTAGTTATTGTGCAAAGTTTCAAAAAATTTGATCAAACAGTTACAGAATTATAGATCCTTATCTATAACATCTCAAATACCAGAAAATTGATCGGAGAAAATCTTAAATTCATGAAGAAAATATGCTAAAAATCAGCAAAACTTTTTTATTTCAAGAGATATTTACATTCTGTAAATTGCATAAGGTAGACAAATTCATTCTTTATATGGAAATCTAGTTGAAACCAAAATTTGTTTAAAAATAAATTAAAAATATTATTTTTTTCAATTAAAATTAAAAAATCTTCTGTTTTAAAGAATTACATATGCAAAACAAGCATACCCCATAAACAATGGTATAAAATATGAGACAAAGTCTTCAAATAGTCTGCTAAGTTCATTTAAAATACAATATAAGAGGCTAGATGCAGAGAAGTTCTCACTTGTAGCTAAAACCAGTCAAACAGCACCTCCTATAGTTTAACAGATGTGAAGGGAAATCCTTGATCTTCCTGACCGCCTAACGCTACTGTGCGTTGTTGTACTTTTGACTGCTCTAAATGTCCCACTAGTTCATATGTGTGTTCTCTTGGACACTGAAACTGTTGGTGGCTGGGATCCATGTACTTTAGTCCAAGTTCACCAACCTGAATATAGATAACAAAGACAAGTTAATAATGCAGGAACTTTTAAAAATGAAACTTAGGAAAGATGCATTAATTAAAATGAAATTCAAACAGTGAAACTATTAAAAGAGCACTAAGTGTTTCCTTAACCAGAAGCAGATCTCCAAAAGTTCCAAAACCAAGGAAGATATAGCTTTATTCATTTACTGCTGAAATAGATACAGATAAAATTAACGGTCCTTTTAAGGACCATCAAAATCTTTAAAAGGGAGTCTTAAATTGTTGTACATTGAGTTTAAATTGCTTGTATAAGCTATATTATAGCCCTACCCCTTAAATATCTTCCAAAAAATGTAAAATTAGAGAGCCCCTGGCAAGTGTTTCTGAGTTCACACAATAATATGTGGCTATGTATGTGATGCGGCTCTAAATAAATGTTAGCTGGATTCGCACACAACTTTCATAACTGAACCGTGGCACTTAAATGATTTATTTAATAGCCACAATTTATCAAAAACTTATTAAAAACCTAAAACTGAAACTATGGGTTTATTTTCTGTTTCCAGGTCCCAGAAATAAGATATTAGAAAGAAATAAGCCCATATTTTCCATCTTTCACTGTCCCCTGATCCCATATAACACATTTATTATTTCTTTCCCTGTGACTTTTTCTAATACTATTTGCTGATATTTTTCAAAAATCCCTCCATTTAAACTTGCAAGTGTAGGAATACATATTACAGACAACTATGACCTTTCTGTGACCCCCTTTTAAACTTTAAATTGAAAAACAAACTTTTTAAAATTTCATAAATTTAAATTTCAATTTAATTTAAAAAGTTTAATTCAAATTTTAAAAATAATTACACCATTGTTTTCCTTATTAAATTTTGAAGCCTGTAGCCAAATTTCATCCATGAAACTTTAAAAATGAGCTGACAATTGCAGATTAAAATGTTCAAAACATGCTCTCTGACAGGAACGGGGACCCAATTATTTGCCCCATTGGAACGCATTGAAAATCATAGTAAATACATAGGGTCCTGTTCAATAAATAATTTTGATAGCCACCTTGGGACTTCTGGTTCATGTTAGGCATTCATTTAGAAGTGTCTAAGTGCAATCTCAGTGCCTCATGACCGGCATTCCGTTGCAAAATTTTGTTTTTATTGACAACAGGGTCAGTCTGTCTACTTCCGGGAAAGAATAAAGGCTAGAATTTAGGCAATTTACTCTATGTACTGACGCCAGATTACATTTAAATCAATCAAAATTTTTACAGAAATTCAAACTAGAAAGCCTACCCTTTCAAATAAAACTACATTCAGTTACAGAACTAGTGAAATAATAACACTACACAATTTATAACAAAAGTTATATATTTTTTTTAAGAACTACATTCGTGGGTACCGGACTGGTTGCCCTAACTGGGATCCTATTCCTGTCAGACTTTATTTTTTTTCCCAGACTTAAAACTGCACTTTTAAAATAAAGATATACATCTCAGTAGTTATTGTGCAAAGTTTCAAAAAATTTGATCAAACAGTTACAGAATTATAGATCCTTATCTATAACATCTCAAATACCAGAAAATTGATCGGAGAAAATCTTAAATTCATGAAGAAAATATGCTAAAAATCAGCAAAACTTTTTTATTTCAAGAGATATTTACATTCTGTAAATTGCATAAGGTAGACAAATTCATTCTTTATATGGAAATCTAGTTGAAACCAAAATTTGTTTAAAAATAAATTAAAAATATTATTTTTTTCAATTAAAATTAAAAAATCTTCTGTTTTAAAGAATTACATATGCAAAACAAGCATACCCCATAAACAATGGTATAAAATATGAGACAAAGTCTTCAAATAGTCTGCTAAGTTCATTTAAAATACAATATAAGAGGCTAGATGCAGAGAAGTTCTCACTTGTAGCTAAAACCAGTCAAACAGCACCTCCTATAGTTTAACAGATGTGAAGGGAAATCCTTGATCTTCCTGACCGCCTAACGCTACTGTGCGTTGTTGTACTTTTGACTGCTCTAAATGTCCCACTAGTTCATATGTGTGTTCTCTTGGACACTGAAACTGTTGGTGGCTGGGATCCATGTACTTTAGTCCAAGTTCACCAACCTGAATATAGATAACAAAGACAAGTTAATAATGCAGGAACTTTTAAAAATGAAACTTAGGAAAGATGCATTAATTAAAATGAAATTCAAACAGTGAAACTATTAAAAGAGCACTAAGTGTTTCCTTAACCAGAAGCAGATCTCCAAAAGTTCCAAAACCAAGGAAGATATAGCTTTATTCATTTACTGCTGAAATAGATACAGATAAAATTAACGGTCCTTTTAAGGACCATCAAAATCTTTAAAAGGGAGTCTTAAATTGTTGTACATTGAGTTTAAATTGCTTGTATAAGCTATATTATAGCCCTACCCCTTAAATATCTTCCAAAAAATGTAAAATTAGAGAGCCCCTGGCAAGTGTTTCTGAGTTCACACAATAATATGTGGCTATGTATGTGATGCGGCTCTAAATAAATGTTAGCTGGATTCGCACACAACTTTCATAACTGAACCGTGGCACTTAAATGATTTATTTAATAGCCACAATTTATCAAAAACTTATTAAAAACCTAAAACTGAAACTATGGGTTTATTTTCTGTTTCCAGGTCCCAGAAATAAGATATTAGAAAGAAATAAGCCCATATTTTCCATCTTTCACTGTCCCCTGATCCCATATAACACATTTATTATTTCTTTCCCTGTGACTTTTTCTAATACTATTTGCTGATATTTTTCAAAAATCCCTCCATTTAAACTTGCAAGTGTAGGAATACATATTACAGACAACTATGACCTTTCTGTGACCCCCTTTTAAACTTTAAATTGAAAAACAAACTTTTTAAAATTTCATAAATTTAAATTTCAATTTAATTTAAAAAGTTTAATTCAAATTTTAAAAATAATTACACCATTGTTTTCCTTATTAAATTTTGAAGCCTGTAGCCAAATTTCATCCATGAAACTTTAAAAATGAGCTGACAATTGCAGATTAAAATGTTCAAAACATGCTCTCTGACAGGAACGGGGACCCAATTATTTGCCCCATTGGAACGCATTGAAAATCATAGTAAATACATAGGGTCCTGTTCAATAAATAATTTTGATAGCCACCTTGGGACTTCTGGTTCATGTTAGGCATTCATTTAGAAGTGTCTAAGTGCAATCTCAGTGCCTCATGACCGGCATTCCGTTGCAAAATTTTGTTTTTATTGACAACAGGGTCAGTCTGTCTACTTCCGGGAAAGAATAAAGGCTAGAATTTAGGCAATTTACTCTATGTACTGACGCCAGATTACATTTAAATCAATCAAAATTTTTACAGAAATTCAAACTAGAAAGCCTACCCTTTCAAATAAAACTACATTCAGTTACAGAACTAGTGAAATAATAACACTACACAATTTATAACAAAAGTTATATATTTTTTTTAAGAACTACATTCGTGGGTACCGGACTGGTTGCCCTAACTGGGATCCTATTCCTGTCAGACTTTATTTTTTTTCCCAGACTTAAAACTGCACTTTTAAAATAAAGATATACATCTCAGTAGTTATTGTGCAAAGTTTCAAAAAATTTGATCAAACAGTTACAGAATTATAGATCCTTATCTATAACATCTCAAATACCAGAAAATTGATCGGAGAAAATCTTAAATTCATGAAGAAAATATGCTAAAAATCAGCAAAACTTTTTTATTTCAAGAGATATTTACATTCTGTAAATTGCATAAGGTAGACAAATTCATTCTTTATATGGAAATCTAGTTGAAACCAAAATTTGTTTAAAAATAAATTAAAAATATTATTTTTTTCAATTAAAATTAAAAAATCTTCTGTTTTAAAGAATTACATATGCAAAACAAGCATACCCCATAAACAATGGTATAAAATATGAGACAAAGTCTTCAAATAGTCTGCTAAGTTCATTTAAAATACAATATAAGAGGCTAGATGCAGAGAAGTTCTCACTTGTAGCTAAAACCAGTCAAACAGCACCTCCTATAGTTTAACAGATGTGAAGGGAAATCCTTGATCTTCCTGACCGCCTAACGCTACTGTGCGTTGTTGTACTTTTGACTGCTCTAAATGTCCCACTAGTTCATATGTGTGTTCTCTTGGACACTGAAACTGTTGGTGGCTGGGATCCATGTACTTTAGTCCAAGTTCACCAACCTGAATATAGATAACAAAGACAAGTTAATAATGCAGGAACTTTTAAAAATGAAACTTAGGAAAGATGCATTAATTAAAATGAAATTCAAACAGTGAAACTATTAAAAGAGCACTAAGTGTTTCCTTAACCAGAAGCAGATCTCCAAAAGTTCCAAAACCAAGGAAGATATAGCTTTATTCATTTACTGCTGAAATAGATACAGATAAAATTAACGGTCCTTTTAAGGACCATCAAAATCTTTAAAAGGGAGTCTTAAATTGTTGTACATTGAGTTTAAATTGCTTGTATAAGCTATATTATAGCCCTACCCCTTAAATATCTTCCAAAAAATGTAAAATTAGAGAGCCCCTGGCAAGTGTTTCTGAGTTCACACAATAATATGTGGCTATGTATGTGATGCGGCTCTAAATAAATGTTAGCTGGATTCGCACACAACTTTCATAACTGAACCGTGGCACTTAAATGATTTATTTAATAGCCACAATTTATCAAAAACTTATTAAAAACCTAAAACTGAAACTATGGGTTTATTTTCTGTTTCCAGGTCCCAGAAATAAGATATTAGAAAGAAATAAGCCCATATTTTCCATCTTTCACTGTCCCCTGATCCCATATAACACATTTATTATTTCTTTCCCTGTGACTTTTTCTAATACTATTTGCTGATATTTTTCAAAAATCCCTCCATTTAAACTTGCAAGTGTAGGAATACATATTACAGACAACTATGACCTTTCTGTGACCCCCTTTTAAACTTTAAATTGAAAAACAAACTTTTTAAAATTTCATAAATTTAAATTTCAATTTAATTTAAAAAGTTTAATTCAAATTTTAAAAATAATTACACCATTGTTTTCCTTATTAAATTTTGAAGCCTGTAGCCAAATTTCATCCATGAAACTTTAAAAATGAGCTGACAATTGCAGATTAAAATGTTCAAAACATGCTCTCTGACAGTCAGGAACGGGGACCCAATTATTTGCCCCATTGGAACGCATTGAAAATCATAGTAAATACATAGGGTCCTGTTCAATAAATAATTTTGATAGCCACCTTGGGACTTCTGGTTCATGTTAGGCATTCATTTAGAAGTGTCTAAGTGCAATCTCAGTGCCTCATGACCGGCATTCCGTTGCAAAATTTTGTTTTTATTGACAACAGGGTCAGTCTGTCTACTTCCGGGAAAGAATAAAGGCTAGAATTTAGGCAATTTACTCTATGTACTGACGCCAGATTACATTTAAATCAATCAAAATTTTTACAGAAATTCAAACTAGAAAGCCTACCCTTTCAAATAAAACTACATTCAGTTACAGAACTAGTGAAATAATAACACTACACAATTTATAACAAAAGTTATATATTTTTTTTAAGAACTACATTCGTGGGTACCGGACTGGTTGCCCTAACTGGGATCCTATTCCTGTCAGACTTTATTTTTTTTCCCAGACTTAAAACTGCACTTTTAAAATAAAGATATACATCTCAGTAGTTATTGTGCAAAGTTTCAAAAAATTTGATCAAACAGTTACAGAATTATAGATCCTTATCTATAACATCTCAAATACCAGAAAATTGATCGGAGAAAATCTTAAATTCATGAAGAAAATATGCTAAAAATCAGCAAAACTTTTTTATTTCAAGAGATATTTACATTCTGTAAATTGCATAAGGTAGACAAATTCATTCTTTATATGGAAATCTAGTTGAAACCAAAATTTGTTTAAAAATAAATTAAAAATATTATTTTTTTCAATTAAAATTAAAAAATCTTCTGTTTTAAAGAATTACATATGCAAAACAAGCATACCCCATAAACAATGGTATAAAATATGAGACAAAGTCTTCAAATAGTCTGCTAAGTTCATTTAAAATACAATATAAGAGGCTAGATGCAGAGAAGTTCTCACTTGTAGCTAAAACCAGTCAAACAGCACCTCCTATAGTTTAACAGATGTGAAGGGAAATCCTTGATCTTCCTGACCGCCTAACGCTACTGTGCGTTGTTGTACTTTTGACTGCTCTAAATGTCCCACTAGTTCATATGTGTGTTCTCTTGGACACTGAAACTGTTGGTGGCTGGGATCCATGTACTTTAGTCCAAGTTCACCAACCTGAATATAGATAACAAAGACAAGTTAATAATGCAGGAACTTTTAAAAATGAAACTTAGGAAAGATGCATTAATTAAAATGAAATTCAAACAGTGAAACTATTAAAAGAGCACTAAGTGTTTCCTTAACCAGAAGCAGATCTCCAAAAGTTCCAAAACCAAGGAAGATATAGCTTTATTCATTTACTGCTGAAATAGATACAGATAAAATTAACGGTCCTTTTAAGGACCATCAAAATCTTTAAAAGGGAGTCTTAAATTGTTGTACATTGAGTTTAAATTGCTTGTATAAGCTATATTATAGCCCTACCCCTTAAATATCTTCCAAAAAATGTAAAATTAGAGAGCCCCTGGCAAGTGTTTCTGAGTTCACACAATAATATGTGGCTATGTATGTGATGCGGCTCTAAATAAATGTTAGCTGGATTCGCACACAACTTTCATAACTGAACCGTGGCACTTAAATGATTTATTTAATAGCCACAATTTATCAAAAACTTATTAAAAACCTAAAACTGAAACTATGGGTTTATTTTCTGTTTCCAGGTCCCAGAAATAAGATATTAGAAAGAAATAAGCCCATATTTTCCATCTTTCACTGTCCCCTGATCCCATATAACACATTTATTATTTCTTTCCCTGTGACTTTTTCTAATACTATTTGCTGATATTTTTCAAAAATCCCTCCATTTAAACTTGCAAGTGTAGGAATACATATTACAGACAACTATGACCTTTCTGTGACCCCCTTTTAAACTTTAAATTGAAAAACAAACTTTTTAAAATTTCATAAATTTAAATTTCAATTTAATTTAAAAAGTTTAATTCAAATTTTAAAAATAATTACACCATTGTTTTCCTTATTAAATTTTGAAGCCTGTAGCCAAATTTCATCCATGAAACTTTAAAAATGAGCTGACAATTGCAGATTAAAATGTTCAAAACATGCTCTCTGACAGGAACGGGGACCCAATTATTTGCCCCATTGGAACGCATTGAAAATCATAGTAAATACATAGGGTCCTGTTCAATAAATAATTTTGATAGCCACCTTGGGACTTCTGGTTCATGTTAGGCATTCATTTAGAAGTGTCTAAGTGCAATCTCAGTGCCTCATGACCGGCATTCCGTTGCAAAATTTTGTTTTTATTGACAACAGGGTCAGTCTGTCTACTTCCGGGAAAGAATAAAGGCTAGAATTTAGGCAATTTACTCTATGTACTGACGCCAGATTACATTTAAATCAATCAAAATTTTTACAGAAATTCAAACTAGAAAGCCTACCCTTTCAAATAAAACTACATTCAGTTACAGAACTAGTGAAATAATAACACTACACAATTTATAACAAAAGTTATATATTTTTTTTAAGAACTACATTCGTGGGTACCGGACTGGTTGCCCTAACTGGGATCCTATTCCTGTCAGACTTTATTTTTTTTCCCAGACTTAAAACTGCACTTTTAAAATAAAGATATACATCTCAGTAGTTATTGTGCAAAGTTTCAAAAAATTTGATCAAACAGTTACAGAATTATAGATCCTTATCTATAACATCTCAAATACCAGAAAATTGATCGGAGAAAATCTTAAATTCATGAAGAAAATATGCTAAAAATCAGCAAAACTTTTTTATTTCAAGAGATATTTACATTCTGTAAATTGCATAAGGTAGACAAATTCATTCTTTATATGGAAATCTAGTTGAAACCAAAATTTGTTTAAAAATAAATTAAAAATATTATTTTTTTCAATTAAAATTAAAAAATCTTCTGTTTTAAAGAATTACATATGCAAAACAAGCATACCCCATAAACAATGGTATAAAATATGAGACAAAGTCTTCAAATAGTCTGCTAAGTTCATTTAAAATACAATATAAGAGGCTAGATGCAGAGAAGTTCTCACTTGTAGCTAAAACCAGTCAAACAGCACCTCCTATAGTTTAACAGATGTGAAGGGAAATCCTTGATCTTCCTGACCGCCTAACGCTACTGTGCGTTGTTGTACTTTTGACTGCTCTAAATGTCCCACTAGTTCATATGTGTGTTCTCTTGGACACTGAAACTGTTGGTGGCTGGGATCCATGTACTTTAGTCCAAGTTCACCAACCTGAATATAGATAACAAAGACAAGTTAATAATGCAGGAACTTTTAAAAATGAAACTTAGGAAAGATGCATTAATTAAAATGAAATTCAAACAGTGAAACTATTAAAAGAGCACTAAGTGTTTCCTTAACCAGAAGCAGATCTCCAAAAGTTCCAAAACCAAGGAAGATATAGCTTTATTCATTTACTGCTGAAATAGATACAGATAAAATTAACGGTCCTTTTAAGGACCATCAAAATCTTTAAAAGGGAGTCTTAAATTGTTGTACATTGAGTTTAAATTGCTTGTATAAGCTATATTATAGCCCTACCCCTTAAATATCTTCCAAAAAATGTAAAATTAGAGAGCCCCTGGCAAGTGTTTCTGAGTTCACACAATAATATGTGGCTATGTATGTGATGCGGCTCTAAATAAATGTTAGCTGGATTCGCACACAACTTTCATAACTGAACCGTGGCACTTAAATGATTTATTTAATAGCCACAATTTATCAAAAACTTATTAAAAACCTAAAACTGAAACTATGGGTTTATTTTCTGTTTCCAGGTCCCAGAAATAAGATATTAGAAAGAAATAAGCCCATATTTTCCATCTTTCACTGTCCCCTGATCCCATATAACACATTTATTATTTCTTTCCCTGTGACTTTTTCTAATACTATTTGCTGATATTTTTCAAAAATCCCTCCATTTAAACTTGCAAGTGTAGGAATACATATTACAGACAACTATGACCTTTCTGTGACCCCCTTTTAAACTTTAAATTGAAAAACAAACTTTTTAAAATTTCATAAATTTAAATTTCAATTTAATTTAAAAAGTTTAATTCAAATTTTAAAAATAATTACACCATTGTTTTCCTTATTAAATTTTGAAGCCTGTAGCCAAATTTCATCCATGAAACTTTAAAAATGAGCTGACAATTGCAGATTAAAATGTTCAAAACATGCTCTCTGACAGGAACGGGGACCCAATTATTTGCCCCATTGGAACGCATTGAAAATCATAGTAAATACATAGGGTCCTGTTCAATAAATAATTTTGATAGCCACCTTGGGACTTCTGGTTCATGTTAGGCATTCATTTAGAAGTGTCTAAGTGCAATCTCAGTGCCTCATGACCGGCATTCCGTTGCAAAATTTTGTTTTTATTGACAACAGGGTCAGTCTGTCTACTTCCGGGAAAGAATAAAGGCTAGAATTTAGGCAATTTACTCTATGTACTGACGCCAGATTACATTTAAATCAATCAAAATTTTTACAGAAATTCAAACTAGAAAGCCTACCCTTTCAAATAAAACTACATTCAGTTACAGAACTAGTGAAATAATAACACTACACAATTTATAACAAAAGTTATATATTTTTTTTAAGAACTACATTCGTGGGTACCGGACTGGTTGCCCTAACTGGGATCCTATTCCTGTCAGACTTTATTTTTTTTCCCAGACTTAAAACTGCACTTTTAAAATAAAGATATACATCTCAGTAGTTATTGTGCAAAGTTTCAAAAAATTTGATCAAACAGTTACAGAATTATAGATCCTTATCTATAACATCTCAAATACCAGAAAATTGATCGGAGAAAATCTTAAATTCATGAAGAAAATATGCTAAAAATCAGCAAAACTTTTTTATTTCAAGAGATATTTACATTCTGTAAATTGCATAAGGTAGACAAATTCATTCTTTATATGGAAATCTAGTTGAAACCAAAATTTGTTTAAAAATAAATTAAAAATATTATTTTTTTCAATTAAAATTAAAAAATCTTCTGTTTTAAAGAATTACATATGCAAAACAAGCATACCCCATAAACAATGGTATAAAATATGAGACAAAGTCTTCAAATAGTCTGCTAAGTTCATTTAAAATACAATATAAGAGGCTAGATGCAGAGAAGTTCTCACTTGTAGCTAAAACCAGTCAAACAGCACCTCCTATAGTTTAACAGATGTGAAGGGAAATCCTTGATCTTCCTGACCGCCTAACGCTACTGTGCGTTGTTGTACTTTTGACTGCTCTAAATGTCCCACTAGTTCATATGTGTGTTCTCTTGGACACTGAAACTGTTGGTGGCTGGGATCCATGTACTTTAGTCCAAGTTCACCAACCTGAATATAGATAACAAAGACAAGTTAATAATGCAGGAACTTTTAAAAATGAAACTTAGGAAAGATGCATTAATTAAAATGAAATTCAAACAGTGAAACTATTAAAAGAGCACTAAGTGTTTCCTTAACCAGAAGCAGATCTCCAAAAGTTCCAAAACCAAGGAAGATATAGCTTTATTCATTTACTGCTGAAATAGATACAGATAAAATTAACGGTCCTTTTAAGGACCATCAAAATCTTTAAAAGGGAGTCTTAAATTGTTGTACATTGAGTTTAAATTGCTTGTATAAGCTATATTATAGCCCTACCCCTTAAATATCTTCCAAAAAATGTAAAATTAGAGAGCCCCTGGCAAGTGTTTCTGAGTTCACACAATAATATGTGGCTATGTATGTGATGCGGCTCTAAATAAATGTTAGCTGGATTCGCACACAACTTTCATAACTGAACCGTGGCACTTAAATGATTTATTTAATAGCCACAATTTATCAAAAACTTATTAAAAACCTAAAACTGAAACTATGGGTTTATTTTCTGTTTCCAGGTCCCAGAAATAAGATATTAGAAAGAAATAAGCCCATATTTTCCATCTTTCACTGTCCCCTGATCCCATATAACACATTTATTATTTCTTTCCCTGTGACTTTTTCTAATACTATTTGCTGATATTTTTCAAAAATCCCTCCATTTAAACTTGCAAGTGTAGGAATACATATTACAGACAACTATGACCTTTCTGTGACCCCCTTTTAAACTTTAAATTGAAAAACAAACTTTTTAAAATTTCATAAATTTAAATTTCAATTTAATTTAAAAAGTTTAATTCAAATTTTAAAAATAATTACACCATTGTTTTCCTTATTAAATTTTGAAGCCTGTAGCCAAATTTCATCCATGAAACTTTAAAAATGAGCTGACAATTGCAGATTAAAATGTTCAAAACATGCTCTCTGACAGGAACGGGGACCCAATTATTTGCCCCATTGGAACGCATTGAAAATCATAGTAAATACATAGGGTCCTGTTCAATAAATAATTTTGATAGCCACCTTGGGACTTCTGGTTCATGTTAGGCATTCATTTAGAAGTGTCTAAGTGCAATCTCAGTGCCTCATGACCGGCATTCCGTTGCAAAATTTTGTTTTTATTGACAACAGGGTCAGTCTGTCTACTTCCGGGAAAGAATAAAGGCTAGAATTTAGGCAATTTACTCTATGTACTGACGCCAGATTACATTTAAATCAATCAAAATTTTTACAGAAATTCAAACTAGAAAGCCTACCCTTTCAAATAAAACTACATTCAGTTACAGAACTAGTGAAATAATAACACTACACAATTTATAACAAAAGTTATATATTTTTTTTAAGAACTACATTCGTGGGTACCGGACTGGTTGCCCTAACTGGGATCCTATTCCTGTCAGACTTTATTTTTTTTCCCAGACTTAAAACTGCACTTTTAAAATAAAGATATACATCTCAGTAGTTATTGTGCAAAGTTTCAAAAAATTTGATCAAACAGTTACAGAATTATAGATCCTTATCTATAACATCTCAAATACCAGAAAATTGATCGGAGAAAATCTTAAATTCATGAAGAAAATATGCTAAAAATCAGCAAAACTTTTTTATTTCAAGAGATATTTACATTCTGTAAATTGCATAAGGTAGACAAATTCATTCTTTATATGGAAATCTAGTTGAAACCAAAATTTGTTTAAAAATAAATTAAAAATATTATTTTTTTCAATTAAAATTAAAAAATCTTCTGTTTTAAAGAATTACATATGCAAAACAAGCATACCCCATAAACAATGGTATAAAATATGAGACAAAGTCTTCAAATAGTCTGCTAAGTTCATTTAAAATACAATATAAGAGGCTAGATGCAGAGAAGTTCTCACTTGTAGCTAAAACCAGTCAAACAGCACCTCCTATAGTTTAACAGATGTGAAGGGAAATCCTTGATCTTCCTGACCGCCTAACGCTACTGTGCGTTGTTGTACTTTTGACTGCTCTAAATGTCCCACTAGTTCATATGTGTGTTCTCTTGGACACTGAAACTGTTGGTGGCTGGGATCCATGTACTTTAGTCCAAGTTCACCAACCTGAATATAGATAACAAAGACAAGTTAATAATGCAGGAACTTTTAAAAATGAAACTTAGGAAAGATGCATTAATTAAAATGAAATTCAAACAGTGAAACTATTAAAAGAGCACTAAGTGTTTCCTTAACCAGAAGCAGATCTCCAAAAGTTCCAAAACCAAGGAAGATATAGCTTTATTCATTTACTGCTGAAATAGATACAGATAAAATTAACGGTCCTTTTAAGGACCATCAAAATCTTTAAAAGGGAGTCTTAAATTGTTGTACATTGAGTTTAAATTGCTTGTATAAGCTATATTATAGCCCTACCCCTTAAATATCTTCCAAAAAATGTAAAATTAGAGAGCCCCTGGCAAGTGTTTCTGAGTTCACACAATAATATGTGGCTATGTATGTGATGCGGCTCTAAATAAATGTTAGCTGGATTCGCACACAACTTTCATAACTGAACCGTGGCACTTAAATGATTTATTTAATAGCCACAATTTATCAAAAACTTATTAAAAACCTAAAACTGAAACTATGGGTTTATTTTCTGTTTCCAGGTCCCAGAAATAAGATATTAGAAAGAAATAAGCCCATATTTTCCATCTTTCACTGTCCCCTGATCCCATATAACACATTTATTATTTCTTTCCCTGTGACTTTTTCTAATACTATTTGCTGATATTTTTCAAAAATCCCTCCATTTAAACTTGCAAGTGTAGGAATACATATTACAGACAACTATGACCTTTCTGTGACCCCCTTTTAAACTTTAAATTGAAAAACAAACTTTTTAAAATTTCATAAATTTAAATTTAATTTAAAAAGTTTAATTCAAATTTTAAAAATAATTACACCATTGTTTTCCTTATTAAATTTTGAAGCCTGTAGCCAAATTTCATCCATGAAACTTTAAAAATGAGCTGACAATTGCAGATTAAAATGTTCAAAACATGCTCTCTGACAGGAACGGGGACCCAATTATTTGCCCCATTGGAACGCATTGAAAATCATAGTAAATACATAGGGTCCTGTTCAATAAATAATTTTGATAGCCACCTTGGGACTTCTGGTTCATGTTAGGCATTCATTTAGAAGTGTCTAAGTGCAATCTCAGTGCCTCATGACCGGCATTCCGTTGCAAAATTTTGTTTTTATTGACAACAGGGTCAGTCTGTCTACTTCCGGGAAAGAATAAAGGCTAGAATTTAGGCAATTTACTCTATGTACTGACGCCAGATTACATTTAAATCAATCAAAATTTTTACAGAAATTCAAACTAGAAAGCCTACCCTTTCAAATAAAACTACATTCAGTTACAGAACTAGTGAAATAATAACACTACACAATTTATAACAAAAGTTATATATTTTTTTTAAGAACTACATTCGTGGGTACCGGACTGGTTGCCCTAACTGGGATCCTATTCCTGTCAGACTTTATTTTTTTTCCCAGACTTAAAACTGCACTTTTAAAATAAAGATATACATCTCAGTAGTTATTGTGCAAAGTTTCAAAAAATTTGATCAAACAGTTACAGAATTATAGATCCTTATCTATAACATCTCAAATACCAGAAAATTGATCGGAGAAAATCTTAAATTCATGAAGAAAATATGCTAAAAATCAGCAAAACTTTTTTATTTCAAGAGATATTTACATTCTGTAAATTGCATAAGGTAGACAAATTCATTCTTTATATGGAAATCTAGTTGAAACCAAAATTTGTTTAAAAATAAATTAAAAATATTATTTTTTTCAATTAAAATTAAAAAATCTTCTGTTTTAAAGAATTACATATGCAAAACAAGCATACCCCATAAACAATGGTATAAAATATGAGACAAAGTCTTCAAATAGTCTGCTAAGTTCATTTAAAATACAATATAAGAGGCTAGATGCAGAGAAGTTCTCACTTGTAGCTAAAACCAGTCAAACAGCACCTCCTATAGTTTAACAGATGTGAAGGGAAATCCTTGATCTTCCTGACCGCCTAACGCTACTGTGCGTTGTTGTACTTTTGACTGCTCTAAATGTCCCACTAGTTCATATGTGTGTTCTCTTGGACACTGAAACTGTTGGTGGCTGGGATCCATGTACTTTAGTCCAAGTTCACCAACCTGAATATAGATAACAAAGACAAGTTAATAATGCAGGAACTTTTAAAAATGAAACTTAGGAAAGATGCATTAATTAAAATGAAATTCAAACAGTGAAACTATTAAAAGAGCACTAAGTGTTTCCTTAACCAGAAGCAGATCTCCAAAAGTTCCAAAACCAAGGAAGATATAGCTTTATTCATTTACTGCTGAAATAGATACAGATAAAATTAACGGTCCTTTTAAGGACCATCAAAATCTTTAAAAGGGAGTCTTAAATTGTTGTACATTGAGTTTAAATTGCTTGTATAAGCTATATTATAGCCCTACCCCTTAAATATCTTCCAAAAAATGTAAAATTAGAGAGCCCCTGGCAAGTGTTTCTGAGTTCACACAATAATATGTGGCTATGTATGTGATGCGGCTCTAAATAAATGTTAGCTGGATTCGCACACAACTTTCATAACTGAACCGTGGCACTTAAATGATTTATTTAATAGCCACAATTTATCAAAAACTTATTAAAAACCTAAAACTGAAACTATGGGTTTATTTTCTGTTTCCAGGTCCCAGAAATAAGATATTAGAAAGAAATAAGCCCATATTTTCCATCTTTCACTGTCCCCTGATCCCATATAACACATTTATTATTTCTTTCCCTGTGACTTTTTCTAATACTATTTGCTGATATTTTTCAAAAATCCCTCCATTTAAACTTGCAAGTGTAGGAATACATATTACAGACAACTATGACCTTTCTGTGACCCCCTTTTAAACTTTAAATTGAAAAACAAACTTTTTAAAATTTCATAAATTTAAATTTAAATTTAATTTAAAAAGTTTAATTCAAATTTTAAAAATAATTACACCATTGTTTTCCTTATTAAATTTTGAAGCCTGTAGCCAAATTTCATCCATGAAACTTTAAAAATGAGCTGACAATTGCAGATTAAAATGTTCAAAACATGCTCTCTGACAGGAACGGGGACCCAATTATTTGCCCCATTGGAACGCATTGAAAATCATAGTAAATACATAGGGTCCTGTTCAATAAATAATTTTGATAGCCACCTTGGGACTTCTGGTTCATGTTAGGCATTCATTTAGAAGTGTCTAAGTGCAATCTCAGTGCCTCATGACCGGCATTCCGTTGCAAAATTTTGTTTTTATTGACAACAGGGTCAGTCTGTCTACTTCCGGGAAAGAATAAAGGCTAGAATTTAGGCAATTTACTCTATGTACTGACGCCAGATTACATTTAAATCAATCAAAATTTTTACAGAAATTCAAACTAGAAAGCCTACCCTTTCAAATAAAACTACATTCAGTTACAGAACTAGTGAAATAATAACACTACACAATTTATAACAAAAGTTATATATTTTTTTTAAGAACTACATTCGTGGGTACCGGACTGGTTGCCCTAACTGGGATCCTATTCCTGTCAGACTTTATTTTTTTTCCCAGACTTAAAACTGCACTTTTAAAATAAAGATATACATCTCAGTAGTTATTGTGCAAAGTTTCAAAAAATTTGATCAAACAGTTACAGAATTATAGATCCTTATCTATAACATCTCAAATACCAGAAAATTGATCGGAGAAAATCTTAAATTCATGAAGAAAATATGCTAAAAATCAGCAAAACTTTTTTATTTCAAGAGATATTTACATTCTGTAAATTGCATAAGGTAGACAAATTCATTCTTTATATGGAAATCTAGTTGAAACCAAAATTTGTTTAAAAATAAATTAAAAATATTATTTTTTTCAATTAAAATTAAAAAATCTTCTGTTTTAAAGAATTACATATGCAAAACAAGCATACCCCATAAACAATGGTATAAAATATGAGACAAAGTCTTCAAATAGTCTGCTAAGTTCATTTAAAATACAATATAAGAGGCTAGATGCAGAGAAGTTCTCACTTGTAGCTAAAACCAGTCAAACAGCACCTCCTATAGTTTAACAGATGTGAAGGGAAATCCTTGATCTTCCTGACCGCCTAACGCTACTGTGCGTTGTTGTACTTTTGACTGCTCTAAATGTCCCACTAGTTCATATGTGTGTTCTCTTGGACACTGAAACTGTTGGTGGCTGGGATCCATGTACTTTAGTCCAAGTTCACCAACCTGAATATAGATAACAAAGACAAGTTAATAATGCAGGAACTTTTAAAAATGAAACTTAGGAAAGATGCATTAATTAAAATGAAATTCAAACAGTGAAACTATTAAAAGAGCACTAAGTGTTTCCTTAACCAGAAGCAGATCTCCAAAAGTTCCAAAACCAAGGAAGATATAGCTTTATTCATTTACTGCTGAAATAGATACAGATAAAATTAACGGTCCTTTTAAGGACCATCAAAATCTTTAAAAGGGAGTCTTAAATTGTTGTACATTGAGTTTAAATTGCTTGTATAAGCTATATTATAGCCCTACCCCTTAAATATCTTCCAAAAAATGTAAAATTAGAGAGCCCCTGGCAAGTGTTTCTGAGTTCACACAATAATATGTGGCTATGTATGTGATGCGGCTCTAAATAAATGTTAGCTGGATTCGCACACAACTTTCATAACTGAACCGTGGCACTTAAATGATTTATTTAATAGCCACAATTTATCAAAAACTTATTAAAAACCTAAAACTGAAACTATGGGTTTATTTTCTGTTTCCAGGTCCCAGAAATAAGATATTAGAAAGAAATAAGCCCATATTTTCCATCTTTCACTGTCCCCTGATCCCATATAACACATTTATTATTTCTTTCCCTGTGACTTTTTCTAATACTATTTGCTGATATTTTTCAAAAATCCCTCCATTTAAACTTGCAAGTGTAGGAATACATATTACAGACAACTATGACCTTTCTGTGACCCCCTTTTAAACTTTAAATTGAAAAACAAACTTTTTAAAATTTCATAAATTTAAATTTCAATTTAATTTAAAAAGTTTAATTCAAATTTTAAAAATAATTACACCATTGTTTTCCTTATTAAATTTTGAAGCCTGTAGCCAAATTTCATCCATGAAACTTTAAAAATGAGCTGACAATTGCAGATTAAAATGTTCAAAACATGCTCTCTGACAGGAACGGGGACCCAATTATTTGCCCCATTGGAACGCATTGAAAATCATAGTAAATACATAGGGTCCTGTTCAATAAATAATTTTGATAGCCACCTTGGGACTTCTGGTTCATGTTAGGCATTCATTTAGAAGTGTCTAAGTGCAATCTCAGTGCCTCATGACCGGCATTCCGTTGCAAAATTTTGTTTTTATTGACAACAGGGTCAGTCTGTCTACTTCCGGGAAAGAATAAAGGCTAGAATTTAGGCAATTTACTCTATGTACTGACGCCAGATTACATTTAAATCAATCAAAATTTTTACAGAAATTCAAACTAGAAAGCCTACCCTTTCAAATAAAACTACATTCAGTTACAGAACTAGTGAAATAATAACACTACACAATTTATAACAAAAGTTATATATTTTTTTTAAGAACTACATTCGTGGGTACCGGACTGGTTGCCCTAACTGGGATCCTATTCCTGTCAGACTTTATTTTTTTTCCCAGACTTAAAACTGCACTTTTAAAATAAAGATATACATCTCAGTAGTTATTGTGCAAAGTTTCAAAAAATTTGATCAAACAGTTACAGAATTATAGATCCTTATCTATAACATCTCAAATACCAGAAAATTGATCGGAGAAAATCTTAAATTCATGAAGAAAATATGCTAAAAATCAGCAAAACTTTTTTATTTCAAGAGATATTTACATTCTGTAAATTGCATAAGGTAGACAAATTCATTCTTTATATGGAAATCTAGTTGAAACCAAAATTTGTTTAAAAATAAATTAAAAATATTATTTTTTTCAATTAAAATTAAAAAATCTTCTGTTTTAAAGAATTACATATGCAAAACAAGCATACCCCATAAACAATGGTATAAAATATGAGACAAAGTCTTCAAATAGTCTGCTAAGTTCATTTAAAATACAATATAAGAGGCTAGATGCAGAGAAGTTCTCACTTGTAGCTAAAACCAGTCAAACAGCACCTCCTATAGTTTAACAGATGTGAAGGGAAATCCTTGATCTTCCTGACCGCCTAACGCTACTGTGCGTTGTTGTACTTTTGACTGCTCTAAATGTCCCACTAGTTCATATGTGTGTTCTCTTGGACACTGAAACTGTTGGTGGCTGGGATCCATGTACTTTAGTCCAAGTTCACCAACCTGAATATAGATAACAAAGACAAGTTAATAATGCAGGAACTTTTAAAAATGAAACTTAGGAAAGATGCATTAATTAAAATGAAATTCAAACAGTGAAACTATTAAAAGAGCACTAAGTGTTTCCTTAACCAGAAGCAGATCTCCAAAAGTTCCAAAACCAAGGAAGATATAGCTTTATTCATTTACTGCTGAAATAGATACAGATAAAATTAACGGTCCTTTTAAGGACCATCAAAATCTTTAAAAGGGAGTCTTAAATTGTTGTACATTGAGTTTAAATTGCTTGTATAAGCTATATTATAGCCCTACCCCTTAAATATCTTCCAAAAAATGTAAAATTAGAGAGCCCCTGGCAAGTGTTTCTGAGTTCACACAATAATATGTGGCTATGTATGTGATGCGGCTCTAAATAAATGTTAGCTGGATTCGCACACAACTTTCATAACTGAACCGTGGCACTTAAATGATTTATTTAATAGCCACAATTTATCAAAAACTTATTAAAAACCTAAAACTGAAACTATGGGTTTATTTTCTGTTTCCAGGTCCCAGAAATAAGATATTAGAAAGAAATAAGCCCATATTTTCCATCTTTCACTGTCCCCTGATCCCATATAACACATTTATTATTTCTTTCCCTGTGACTTTTTCTAATACTATTTGCTGATATTTTTCAAAAATCCCTCCATTTAAACTTGCAAGTGTAGGAATACATATTACAGACAACTATGACCTTTCTGTGACCCCCTTTTAAACTTTAAATTGAAAAACAAACTTTTTAAAATTTCATAAATTTAAATTTCAATTTAATTTAAAAAGTTTAATTCAAATTTTAAAAATAATTACACCATTGTTTTCCTTATTAAATTTTGAAGCCTGTAGCCAAATTTCATCCATGAAACTTTAAAAATGAGCTGACAATTGCAGATTAAAATGTTCAAAACATGCTCTCTGACAGGAACGGGGACCCAATTATTTGCCCCATTGGAACGCATTGAAAATCATAGTAAATACATAGGGTCCTGTTCAATAAATAATTTTGATAGCCACCTTGGGACTTCTGGTTCATGTTAGGCATTCATTTAGAAGTGTCTAAGTGCAATCTCAGTGCCTCATGACCGGCATTCCGTTGCAAAATTTTGTTTTTATTGACAACAGGGTCAGTCTGTCTACTTCCGGGAAAGAATAAAGGCTAGAATTTAGGCAATTTACTCTATGTACTGACGCCAGATTACATTTAAATCAATCAAAATTTTTACAGAAATTCAAACTAGAAAGCCTACCCTTTCAAATAAAACTACATTCAGTTACAGAACTAGTGAAATAATAACACTACACAATTTATAACAAAAGTTATATATTTTTTTTAAGAACTACATTCGTGGGTACCGGACTGGTTGCCCTAACTGGGATCCTATTCCTGTCAGACTTTATTTTTTTTCCCAGACTTAAAACTGCACTTTTAAAATAAAGATATACATCTCAGTAGTTATTGTGCAAAGTTTCAAAAAATTTGATCAAACAGTTACAGAATTATAGATCCTTATCTATAACATCTCAAATACCAGAAAATTGATCGGAGAAAATCTTAAATTCATGAAGAAAATATGCTAAAAATCAGCAAAACTTTTTTATTTCAAGAGATATTTACATTCTGTAAATTGCATAAGGTAGACAAATTCATTCTTTATATGGAAATCTAGTTGAAACCAAAATTTGTTTAAAAATAAATTAAAAATATTATTTTTTTCAATTAAAATTAAAAAATCTTCTGTTTTAAAGAATTACATATGCAAAACAAGCATACCCCATAAACAATGGTATAAAATATGAGACAAAGTCTTCAAATAGTCTGCTAAGTTCATTTAAAATACAATATAAGAGGCTAGATGCAGAGAAGTTCTCACTTGTAGCTAAAACCAGTCAAACAGCACCTCCTATAGTTTAACAGATGTGAAGGGAAATCCTTGATCTTCCTGACCGCCTAACGCTACTGTGCGTTGTTGTACTTTTGACTGCTCTAAATGTCCCACTAGTTCATATGTGTGTTCTCTTGGACACTGAAACTGTTGGTGGCTGGGATCCATGTACTTTAGTCCAAGTTCACCAACCTGAATATAGATAACAAAGACAAGTTAATAATGCAGGAACTTTTAAAAATGAAACTTAGGAAAGATGCATTAATTAAAATGAAATTCAAACAGTGAAACTATTAAAAGAGCACTAAGTGTTTCCTTAACCAGAAGCAGATCTCCAAAAGTTCCAAAACCAAGGAAGATATAGCTTTATTCATTTACTGCTGAAATAGATACAGATAAAATTAACGGTCCTTTTAAGGACCATCAAAATCTTTAAAAGGGAGTCTTAAATTGTTGTACATTGAGTTTAAATTGCTTGTATAAGCTATATTATAGCCCTACCCCTTAAATATCTTCCAAAAAATGTAAAATTAGAGAGCCCCTGGCAAGTGTTTCTGAGTTCACACAATAATATGTGGCTATGTATGTGATGCGGCTCTAAATAAATGTTAGCTGGATTCGCACACAACTTTCATAACTGAACCGTGGCACTTAAATGATTTATTTAATAGCCACAATTTATCAAAAACTTATTAAAAACCTAAAACTGAAACTATGGGTTTATTTTCTGTTTCCAGGTCCCAGAAATAAGATATTAGAAAGAAATAAGCCCATATTTTCCATCTTTCACTGTCCCCTGATCCCATATAACACATTTATTATTTCTTTCCCTGTGACTTTTTCTAATACTATTTGCTGATATTTTTCAAAAATCCCTCCATTTAAACTTGCAAGTGTAGGAATACATATTACAGACAACTATGACCTTTCTGTGACCCCCTTTTAAACTTTAAATTGAAAAACAAACTTTTTAAAATTTCATAAATTTAAATTTCAATTTAATTTAAAAAGTTTAATTCAAATTTTAAAAATAATTACACCATTGTTTTCCTTATTAAATTTTGAAGCCTGTAGCCAAATTTCATCCATGAAACTTTAAAAATGAGCTGACAATTGCAGATTAAAATGTTCAAAACATGCTCTCTGACAGGAACGGGGACCCAATTATTTGCCCCATTGGAACGCATTGAAAATCATAGTAAATACATAGGGTCCTGTTCAATAAATAATTTTGATAGCCACCTTGGGACTTCTGGTTCATGTTAGGCATTCATTTAGAAGTGTCTAAGTGCAATCTCAGTGCCTCATGACCGGCATTCCGTTGCAAAATTTTGTTTTTATTGACAACAGGGTCAGTCTGTCTACTTCCGGGAAAGAATAAAGGCTAGAATTTAGGCAATTTACTCTATGTACTGACGCCAGATTACATTTAAATCAATCAAAATTTTTACAGAAATTCAAACTAGAAAGCCTACCCTTTCAAATAAAACTACATTCAGTTACAGAACTAGTGAAATAATAACACTACACAATTTATAACAAAAGTTATATATTTTTTTTAAGAACTACATTCGTGGGTACCGGACTGGTTGCCCTAACTGGGATCCTATTCCTGTCAGACTTTATTTTTTTTCCCAGACTTAAAACTGCACTTTTAAAATAAAGATATACATCTCAGTAGTTATTGTGCAAAGTTTCAAAAAATTTGATCAAACAGTTACAGAATTATAGATCCTTATCTATAACATCTCAAATACCAGAAAATTGATCGGAGAAAATCTTAAATTCATGAAGAAAATATGCTAAAAATCAGCAAAACTTTTTTATTTCAAGAGATATTTACATTCTGTAAATTGCATAAGGTAGACAAATTCATTCTTTATATGGAAATCTAGTTGAAACCAAAATTTGTTTAAAAATAAATTAAAAATATTATTTTTTTCAATTAAAATTAAAAAATCTTCTGTTTTAAAGAATTACATATGCAAAACAAGCATACCCCATAAACAATGGTATAAAATATGAGACAAAGTCTTCAAATAGTCTGCTAAGTTCATTTAAAATACAATATAAGAGGCTAGATGCAGAGAAGTTCTCACTTGTAGCTAAAACCAGTCAAACAGCACCTCCTATAGTTTAACAGATGTGAAGGGAAATCCTTGATCTTCCTGACCGCCTAACGCTACTGTGCGTTGTTGTACTTTTGACTGCTCTAAATGTCCCACTAGTTCATATGTGTGTTCTCTTGGACACTGAAACTGTTGGTGGCTGGGATCCATGTACTTTAGTCCAAGTTCACCAACCTGAATATAGATAACAAAGACAAGTTAATAATGCAGGAACTTTTAAAAATGAAACTTAGGAAAGATGCATTAATTAAAATGAAATTCAAACAGTGAAACTATTAAAAGAGCACTAAGTGTTTCCTTAACCAGAAGCAGATCTCCAAAAGTTCCAAAACCAAGGAAGATATAGCTTTATTCATTTACTGCTGAAATAGATACAGATAAAATTAACGGTCCTTTTAAGGACCATCAAAATCTTTAAAAGGGAGTCTTAAATTGTTGTACATTGAGTTTAAATTGCTTGTATAAGCTATATTATAGCCCTACCCCTTAAATATCTTCCAAAAAATGTAAAATTAGAGAGCCCCTGGCAAGTGTTTCTGAGTTCACACAATAATATGTGGCTATGTATGTGATGCGGCTCTAAA
Source organism: Mytilus edulis (assembly GCF_963676685.1). Lineage (NCBI taxonomy): Eukaryota > Metazoa > Mollusca > Bivalvia > Mytilida > Mytilidae > Mytilus > Mytilus edulis. The sequence goes on from NW_027268394.1 coordinate 31,206, forward strand.
TAAATGTTAGCTGGATTCGCACACAACTTTCATAACTGAACCGTGGCACTTAAATGATTTATTTAATAGCCACAATTTATCAAAAACTTATTAAAAACCTAAAACTGAAACTATGGGTTTATTTTCTGTTTCCAGGTCCCAGAAATAAGATATTAGAAAGAAATAAGCCCATATTTTCCATCTTTCACTGTCCCCTGATCCCATATAACACATTTATTATTTCTTTCCCTGTGACTTTTTCTAATACTATTTGCTGATATTTTTCAAAAATCCCTCCATTTAAACTTGCAAGTGTAGGAATACATATTACAGACAACTATGACCTTTCTGTGACCCCCTTTTAAACTTTAAATTGAAAAACAAACTTTTTAAAATTTCATAAATTTAAATTTCAATTTAATTTAAAAAGTTTAATTCAAATTTTAAAAATAATTACACCATTGTTTTCCTTATTAAATTTTGAAGCCTGTAGCCAAATTTCATCCATGAAACTTTAAAAATGAGCTGACAATTGCAGATTAAAATGTTCAAAACATGCTCTCTGACAGGAACGGGGACCCAATTATTTGCCCCATTGGAACGCATTGAAAATCATAGTAAATACATAGGGTCCTGTTCAATAAATAATTTTGATAGCCACCTTGGGACTTCTGGTTCATGTTAGGCATTCATTTAGAAGTGTCTAAGTGCAATCTCAGTGCCTCATGACCGGCATTCCGTTGCAAAATTTTGTTTTTATTGACAACAGGGTCAGTCTGTCTACTTCCGGGAAAGAATAAAGGCTAGAATTTAGGCAATTTACTCTATGTACTGACGCCAGATTACATTTAAATCAATCAAAATTTTTACAGAAATTCAAACTAGAAAGCCTACCCTTTCAAATAAAACTACATTCAGTTACAGAACTAGTGAAATAATAACACTACACAATTTATAACAAAAGTTATATATTTTTTTTAAGAACTACATTCGTGGGTACCGGACTGGTTGCCCTAACTGGGATCCTATTCCTGTCAGACTTTATTTTTTTTCCCAGACTTAAAACTGCACTTTTAAAATAAAGATATACATCTCAGTAGTTATTGTGCAAAGTTTCAAAAAATTTGATCAAACAGTTACAGAATTATAGATCCTTATCTATAACATCTCAAATACCAGAAAATTGATCGGAGAAAATCTTAAATTCATGAAGAAAATATGCTAAAAATCAGCAAAACTTTTTTATTTCAAGAGATATTTACATTCTGTAAATTGCATAAGGTAGACAAATTCATTCTTTATATGGAAATCTAGTTGAAACCAAAATTTGTTTAAAAATAAATTAAAAATATTATTTTTTTCAATTAAAATTAAAAAATCTTCTGTTTTAAAGAATTACATATGCAAAACAAGCATACCCCATAAACAATGGTATAAAATATGAGACAAAGTCTTCAAATAGTCTGCTAAGTTCATTTAAAATACAATATAAGAGGCTAGATGCAGAGAAGTTCTCACTTGTAGCTAAAACCAGTCAAACAGCACCTCCTATAGTTTAACAGATGTGAAGGGAAATCCTTGATCTTCCTGACCGCCTAACGCTACTGTGCGTTGTTGTACTTTTGACTGCTCTAAATGTCCCACTAGTTCATATGTGTGTTCTCTTGGACACTGAAACTGTTGGTGGCTGGGATCCATGTACTTTAGTCCAAGTTCACCAACCTGAATATAGATAACAAAGACAAGTTAATAATGCAGGAACTTTTAAAAATGAAACTTAGGAAAGATGCATTAATTAAAATGAAATTCAAACAGTGAAACTATTAAAAGAGCACTAAGTGTTTCCTTAACCAGAAGCAGATCTCCAAAAGTTCCAAAACCAAGGAAGATATAGCTTTATTCATTTACTGCTGAAATAGATACAGATAAAATTAACGGTCCTTTTAAGGACCATCAAAATCTTTAAAAGGGAGTCTTAAATTGTTGTACATTGAGTTTAAATTGCTTGTATAAGCTATATTATAGCCCTACCCCTTAAATATCTTCCAAAAAATGTAAAATTAGAGAGCCCCTGGCAAGTGTTTCTGAGTTCACACAATAATATGTGGCTATGTATGTGATGCGGCTCTAAATAAATGTTAGCTGGATTCGCACACAACTTTCATAACTGAACCGTGGCACTTAAATGATTTATTTAATAGCCACAATTTATCAAAAACTTATTAAAAACCTAAAACTGAAACTATGGGTTTATTTTCTGTTTCCAGGTCCCAGAAATAAGATATTAGAAAGAAATAAGCCCATATTTTCCATCTTTCACTGTCCCCTGATCCCATATAACACATTTATTATTTCTTTCCCTGTGACTTTTTCTAATACTATTTGCTGATATTTTTCAAAAATCCCTCCATTTAAACTTGCAAGTGTAGGAATACATATTACAGACAACTATGACCTTTCTGTGACCCCCTTTTAAACTTTAAATTGAAAAACAAACTTTTTAAAATTTCATAAATTTAAATTTCAATTTAATTTAAAAAGTTTAATTCAAATTTTAAAAATAATTACACCATTGTTTTCCTTATTAAATTTTGAAGCCTGTAGCCAAATTTCATCCATGAAACTTTAAAAATGAGCTGACAATTGCAGATTAAAATGTTCAAAACATGCTCTCTGACAGGAACGGGGACCCAATTATTTGCCCCATTGGAACGCATTGAAAATCATAGTAAATACATAGGGTCCTGTTCAATAAATAATTTTGATAGCCACCTTGGGACTTCTGGTTCATGTTAGGCATTCATTTAGAAGTGTCTAAGTGCAATCTCAGTGCCTCATGACCGGCATTCCGTTGCAAAATTTTGTTTTTATTGACAACAGGGTCAGTCTGTCTACTTCCGGGAAAGAATAAAGGCTAGAATTTAGGCAATTTACTCTATGTACTGACGCCAGATTACATTTAAATCAATCAAAATTTTTACAGAAATTCAAACTAGAAAGCCTACCCTTTCAAATAAAACTACATTCAGTTACAGAACTAGTGAAATAATAACACTACACAATTTATAACAAAAGTTATATATTTTTTTTAAGAACTACATTCGTGGGGTACCGGACTGGTTGCCCTAACTGGGATCCTATTCCTGTCAGACTTTATTTTTTTTCCCAGACTTAAAACTGCACTTTTAAAATAAAGATATACATCTCAGTAGTTATTGTGCAAAGTTTCAAAAAATTTGATCAAACAGTTACAGAATTATAGATCCTTATCTATAACATCTCAAATACCAGAAAATTGATCGGAGAAAATCTTAAATTCATGAAGAAAATATGCTAAAAATCAGCAAAACTTTTTTATTTCAAGAGATATTTACATTCTGTAAATTGCATAAGGTAGACAAATTCATTCTTTATATGGAAATCTAGTTGAAACCAAAATTTGTTTAAAAATAAATTAAAAATATTATTTTTTTCAATTAAAATTAAAAAATCTTCTGTTTTAAAGAATTACATATGCAAAACAAGCATACCCCATAAACAATGGTATAAAATATGAGACAAAGTCTTCAAATAGTCTGCTAAGTTCATTTAAAATACAATATAAGAGGCTAGATGCAGAGAAGTTCTCACTTGTAGCTAAAACCAGTCAAACAGCACCTCCTATAGTTTAACAGATGTGAAGGGAAATCCTTGATCTTCCTGACCGCCTAACGCTACTGTGCGTTGTTGTACTTTTGACTGCTCTAAATGTCCCACTAGTTCATATGTGTGTTCTCTTGGACACTGAAACTGTTGGTGGCTGGGATCCATGTACTTTAGTCCAAGTTCACCAACCTGAATATAGATAACAAAGACAAGTTAATAATGCAGGAACTTTTAAAAATGAAACTTAGGAAAGATGCATTAATTAAAATGAAATTCAAACAGTGAAACTATTAAAAGAGCACTAAGTGTTTCCTTAACCAGAAGCAGATCTCCAAAAGTTCCAAAACCAAGGAAGATATAGCTTTATTCATTTACTGCTGAAATAGATACAGATAAAATTAACGGTCCTTTTAAGGACCATCAAAATCTTTAAAAGGGAGTCTTAAATTGTTGTACATTGAGTTTAAATTGCTTGTATAAGCTATATTATAGCCCTACCCCTTAAATATCTTCCAAAAATGTAAAATTAGAGAGCCCCTGGCAAGTGTTTCTGAGTTCACACAATAATATGTGGCTATGTATGTGATGCGGCTCTAAATAAATGTTAGCTGGATTCGCACACAACTTTCATAACTGAACCGTGGCACTTAAATGATTTATTTAATAGCCACAATTTATCAAAAACTTATTAAAAACCTAAAACTGAAACTATGGGTTTATTTTCTGTTTCCAGGTCCCAGAAATAAGATATTAGAAAGAAATAAGCCCATATTTTCCATCTTTCACTGTCCCCTGATCCCATATAACACATTTATTATTTCTTTCCCTGTGACTTTTTCTAATACTATTTGCTGATATTTTTCAAAAATCCCTCCATTTAAACTTGCAAGTGTAGGAATACATATTACAGACAACTATGACCTTTCTGTGACCCCCTTTTAAACTTTAAATTGAAAAACAAACTTTTTAAAATTTCATAAATTTAAATTTCAATTTAATTTAAAAAGTTTAATTCAAATTTTAAAAATAATTACACCATTGTTTTCCTTATTAAATTTTGAAGCCTGTAGCCAAATTTCATCCATGAAACTTTAAAAATGAGCTGACAATTGCAGATTAAAATGTTCAAAACATGCTCTCTGACAGGAACGGGGACCCAATTATTTGCCCCATTGGAACGCATTGAAAATCATAGTAAATACATAGGGTCCTGTTCAATAAATAATTTTGATAGCCACCTTGGGACTTCTGGTTCATGTTAGGCATTCATTTAGAAGTGTCTAAGTGCAATCTCAGTGCCTCATGACCGGCATTCCGTTGCAAAATTTTGTTTTTATTGACAACAGGGTCAGTCTGTCTACTTCCGGGAAAGAATAAAGGCTAGAATTTAGGCAATTTACTCTATGTACTGACGCCAGATTACATTTAAATCAATCAAAATTTTTACAGAAATTCAAACTAGAAAGCCTACCCTTTCAAATAAAACTACATTCAGTTACAGAACTAGTGAAATAATAACACTACACAATTTATAACAAAAGTTATATATTTTTTTTAAGAACTACATTCGTGGGTACCGGACTGGTTGCCCTAACTGGGATCCTATTCCTGTCAGACTTTATTTTTTTTCCCAGACTTAAAACTGCACTTTTAAAATAAAGATATACATCTCAGTAGTTATTGTGCAAAGTTTCAAAAAATTTGATCAAACAGTTACAGAATTATAGATCCTTATCTATAACATCTCAAATACCAGAAAATTGATCGGAGAAAATCTTAAATTCATGAAGAAAATATGCTAAAAATCAGCAAAACTTTTTTATTTCAAGAGATATTTACATTCTGTAAATTGCATAAGGTAGACAAATTCATTCTTTATATGGAAATCTAGTTGAAACCAAAATTTGTTTAAAAATAAATTAAAAATATTATTTTTTTCAATTAAAATTAAAAAATCTTCTGTTTTAAAGAATTACATATGCAAAACAAGCATACCCCATAAACAATGGTATAAAATATGAGACAAAGTCTTCAAATAGTCTGCTAAGTTCATTTAAAATACAATATAAGAGGCTAGATGCAGAGAAGTTCTCACTTGTAGCTAAAACCAGTCAAACAGCACCTCCTATAGTTTAACAGATGTGAAGGGAAATCCTTGATCTTCCTGACCGCCTAACGCTACTGTGCGTTGTTGTACTTTTGACTGCTCTAAATGTCCCACTAGTTCATATGTGTGTTCTCTTGGACACTGAAACTGTTGGTGGCTGGGATCCATGTACTTTAGTCCAAGTTCACCAACCTGAATATAGATAACAAAGACAAGTTAATAATGCAGGAACTTTTAAAAATGAAACTTAGGAAAGATGCATTAATTAAAATGAAATTCAAACAGTGAAACTATTAAAAGAGCACTAAGTGTTTCCTTAACCAGAAGCAGATCTCCAAAAGTTCCAAAACCAAGGAAGATATAGCTTTATTCATTTACTGCTGAAATAGATACAGATAAAATTAACGGTCCTTTTAAGGACCATCAAAATCTTTAAAAGGGAGTCTTAAATTGTTGTACATTGAGTTTAAATTGCTTGTATAAGCTATATTATAGCCCTACCCCTTAAATATCTTCCAAAAAATGTAAAATTAGAGAGCCCCTGGCAAGTGTTTCTGAGTTCACACAATAATATGTGGCTATGTATGTGATGCGGCTCTAAATAAATGTTAGCTGGATTCGCACACAACTTTCATAACTGAACCGTGGCACTTAAATGATTTATTTAATAGCCACAATTTATCAAAAACTTATTAAAAACCTAAAACTGAAACTATGGGTTTATTTTCTGTTTCCAGGTCCCAGAAATAAGATATTAGAAAGAAATAAGCCCATATTTTCCATCTTTCACTGTCCCCTGATCCCATATAACACATTTATTATTTCTTTCCCTGTGACTTTTTCTAATACTATTTGCTGATATTTTTCAAAAATCCCTCCATTTAAACTTGCAAGTGTAGGAATACATATTACAGACAACTATGACCTTTCTGTGACCCCCTTTTAAACTTTAAATTGAAAAACAAACTTTTTAAAATTTCATAAATTTAAATTTCAATTTAATTTAAAAAGTTTAATTCAAATTTTAAAAATAATTACACCATTGTTTTCCTTATTAAATTTTGAAGCCTGTAGCCAAATTTCATCCATGAAACTTTAAAAATGAGCTGACAATTGCAGATTAAAATGTTCAAAACATGCTCTCTGACAGGAACGGGGACCCAATTATTTGCCCCATTGGAACGCATTGAAAATCATAGTAAATACATAGGGTCCTGTTCAATAAATAATTTTGATAGCCACCTTGGGACTTCTGGTTCATGTTAGGCATTCATTTAGAAGTGTCTAAGTGCAATCTCAGTGCCTCATGACCGGCATTCCGTTGCAAAATTTTGTTTTTATTGACAACAGGGTCAGTCTGTCTACTTCCGGGAAAGAATAAAGGCTAGAATTTAGGCAATTTACTCTATGTACTGACGCCAGATTACATTTAAATCAATCAAAATTTTTACAGAAATTCAAACTAGAAAGCCTACCCTTTCAAATAAAACTACATTCAGTTACAGAACTAGTGAAATAATAACACTACACAATTTATAACAAAAGTTATATATTTTTTTTAAGAACTACATTCGTGGGTACCGGACTGGTTGCCCTAACTGGGATCCTATTCCTGTCAGACTTTATTTTTTTTCCCAGACTTAAAACTGCACTTTTAAAATAAAGATATACATCTCAGTAGTTATTGTGCAAAGTTTCAAAAAATTTGATCAAACAGTTACAGAATTATAGATCCTTATCTATAACATCTCAAATACCAGAAAATTGATCGGAGAAAATCTTAAATTCATGAAGAAAATATGCTAAAAATCAGCAAAACTTTTTTATTTCAAGAGATATTTACATTCTGTAAATTGCATAAGGTAGACAAATTCATTCTTTATATGGAAATCTAGTTGAAACCAAAATTTGTTTAAAAATAAATTAAAAATATTATTTTTTTCAATTAAAATTAAAAAATCTTCTGTTTTAAAGAATTACATATGCAAAACAAGCATACCCCATAAACAATGGTATAAAATATGAGACAAAGTCTTCAAATAGTCTGCTAAGTTCATTTAAAATACAATATAAGAGGCTAGATGCAGAGAAGTTCTCACTTGTAGCTAAAACCAGTCAAACAGCACCTCCTATAGTTTAACAGATGTGAAGGGAAATCCTTGATCTTCCTGACCGCCTAACGCTACTGTGCGTTGTTGTACTTTTGACTGCTCTAAATGTCCCACTAGTTCATATGTGTGTTCTCTTGGACACTGAAACTGTTGGTGGCTGGGATCCATGTACTTTAGTCCAAGTTCACCAACCTGAATATAGATAACAAAGACAAGTTAATAATGCAGGAACTTTTAAAATGAAACTTAGGAAAGATGCATTAATTAAAATGAAATTCAAACAGTGAAACTATTAAAAGAGCACTAAGTGTTTCCTTAACCAGAAGCAGATCTCCAAAAGTTCCAAAACCAAGG
>NW_027268395.1:0-20233 GCF_963676685.1 Mytilus edulis
AAAACTTTCAAATAGAAAAAAAACTTTAATATTTTTTGATTGTTTTACGCTTTAGAGGGGCAAGGACTTTTTTATTGATTTTTTTAGATGGGCGAGAACATTTTTTCAGAATTTAAAAGGATGGGATTAACTTTTTTAATGAATCAATATTAAGAATGCACCAGCCCATCCATCTGATAAATATTAAACGGTCCCTTAGAGAGAGTTAATTTTTAAAACACTACTTTTCTTGTTTGTGCAACCGTAAAAGAAATCGATTAGTATTTATTTCCAAATTGCTCGTTGAATCTTCAGGATGCTTAAATCTATTTTAATCGAAGCGATACGGGGATTTCATAAATAAGTTATTTTCCTTTTTTGTATTTGACATAAGTGAGATATGAATTTAACGCATTCAATGTAAGTGATATAGTCCATGTGTATCTTGATTTGGGGTCATTTGTTCAACAACAAAAAAAGAGTCTCAAGGTCAAAGGTCAAGGTAATTTTCTAAAAGTTGCCATTTGCTTGTGTGTACATCATTTCTAATACTATAGAAGATACATATAGAGGAACTGATGCTAAATGTTTTGTTGTTGAGAGAAACACATGGTACATTTAGTTTGAAATAATCTGATGATATCTTATAATTAGTTATTGCCCCTTAAATGTGTAAATCTTAGATAAATCGAATGATAAAGCCAAATTGTCTTTTGCAAAAGGGAAAATGACACATGACCTGACAAAATATCAAGTGACATTGTGTAAACCCGGAGTAGCCATTTTAGCACAAAGAAACATACTTATAAACTTTACATTTTTAGAATCAGCTTACAATACCCTTTTTATGACAGGGCAAGTAGTATTAACAAAACCGAAAGTATCTAACTATCTACCTGTTTTGAGAGAAAAGAATATCGAAACCATATATATTTTCAAAATGAGTGTATGTATCTAATGAAACTGGAAATGATATTTTGTGAACCAGAAGTAGCACATCGTACCCCTCATTAAAGACAAAAGTATATATTTTTAGAATCAGTTCAAAAGGAGATATCAAATTAGTCTGGGACTGACATCTTCTTAACCGCTTGTGTCAAATTATCTTCCATATTTAAGTCTAATTATAAAGAATAAAAATAACTCATGCATTTCTTAAATTTGTATGAAAAACCTATGATTGGAAGCTAAAAGTAACTTTGAGTAAACCAAAAAAAAGCTTTTTATCAGTTATTTAGAAACATCATGTGGAAAGACCTTCAATTGTTCTCTGAACCATTGGTTTTTAATCAAAGTTAGATTGTATTCTATGGTGTTTATCGAATGCAAGCTGAACAATTACGACTTTTTTTTTTTAAATAAATCATTTTTAAAAGTATTCAACAAATGGATTATTATTAGTTTTACTAAAATTAAGTACAAATTTACCTCGTATAAAGAATAGTTACTGCTCTCTCACATTATGATCAAAATTACACGGGGAAATATTATGCCGAATATGAAGTAGCACTAAATCTTTTAATTTTCATGTTGACATGAACATACCGTTTAACCTACAAACAACTGAATAATTTCATAACAACTGACGAGGAAGTAGAGAGTGTTTTCGATTTTACTTTGAATATCACTGCAAAGGTTTGTGTGCTTTCTAAATTCCTCTGTCGGTATTGTTTGGGACGACGTACATGACGTTGACTTTATAACCAGATCTTATATATAAAACCACACATTTTACAGGACGAGTACATGACCTTTTACGGATACAAATAAATAAACATCCCATCAATATAGTTTTTGTTCACATTGTAAAATATAAATTTTAAATTGAGTAGCACTACTTAAACACTTAATTAGCTGAAATATATTATGCTCTATAAGAAAATTTAAAGTTTCAATCGACACTTACGCACAATAAGCAAGCCTGGAGTTAAAAAATGGCACACATTTTGACCATATGGTTATTTTCAAAACAGAAAATTTCCTATAAAACATAACCTGAACTGCAAAGCTTGCCAAAATTATTACAGTTTTGCATAAACATCAATCAAAGCTTAACAGGCAGGACACAAATTTAATACAAAACGAATTTTAAATGAGCATTTTCAAATTCAAAAGGCAGAATAAAACAATTGGCTGCAAAATAAGTTGATTTCGGAATATAAAAAAATCGTGCGGTCAACCGAGAAAAAAAATAGGTTTAATCTTAATTTTGCCGAAAAAGTTAGAAATAAAACTTATTATAACAACCACTCTACCATAAAAATTGGAGTGTTGTTCCCTTGTCAAAACATGGACATTCTTTTAACTGAAAGAAAATAAATTGTGATCACAATAGTTGGAAAATATCGCATTTATATAAAAAATAATCTACCACATACGTTGTTCGGTACATGATCATTAACATCAATATTTTCATGCTTTTTATTCGTCTTCTCTGTGTACAAGATGCAAGTTTATACATATTATAATTTGTACAGGTTATAATACAAGTTATCAGTTTTTGTTAGGCCATATTATTTTGTACCTGGTGATACAATTTATCTTCCGTAATATATCAGCTTAATGTTTTAAATTCCTATTTCTATACTTCAACATATCATTTTGTGATACTCTCTTTATCCTAAAAATGAAAATAAGGACAACTGAATGGTCTTAATTTTTTATAAAATTTTCTTCGTATACCAAAATCAAATTCATAAAAGTGTTTTTGCGTCCTTATAATACTTTTTGTATAAATGTGCAGGTTTGACTGTATCATAAAGTCTTTAGAAATATGACATACATAAAAGACTGTGTGGTTGTATCATCCATTTATGTTAGGTGGTTCATAAAACACTGATTACTTAGGCCACACCAATTTAATTTCTTGTTCTACGGATTTTTGGACTCCAAAAATTGGGGCGAGCGAGCGATTTGAAAATTTTAATAAAAAAATATTTAATTTGCAAATTTTTGAGGCGAAGCTTAAAAAGTAAAGGCGAGCGATTATAATATTTTTTTGTAAACATAAAATAGTAGGTTTTGACTATATTAAAACTTGATTTATCACTTGTACCTTGACATTTCTTTAATTTCTGAAGTATTTTTTCCCTGTTCAACAAGAAATAATTGAATAATTAAATCTGGTCTATGTATGTGTGACTGACAATGAGACAATTCTCCATACATGTCATAATCAGGTTCAGAACAACCCCTTAATGTTTTGAATATCCCTTTTATGAGGGGTCAATATAAGTTATAATATATTTTTTTTTGTAAAAACACTTTTAGTACAAAAGGACTAATATTTTCCCAAAGAACTATAATATCTATATGGTATTTAATGGTCAAAACATGTCCAAGAATTTTGTAATATTCCTGGAATTTAACCATGTTAACACATTTACTTTAACAGTTTAATATTATTCAAAAAAAGTGAACCCCTCTTTTAGAGAAGTTGTTCAAAATATAATGTATTTCTCCTCTTTTTGAGTAAAAAATAATAAGTTTTCAAAGGTTTTGTATAGTAGCACTATACAAATCCTTAGTATTTCTATTTTCTTTTCTACAACAGTAAACATGGTAAAATGACCCCTTCAAGGCCTTTGTCTGAGGGATAATCTGATAATAACAAACATAGGTCAAAGTACAGCCTTTTACACAGAGCTTTGATCCAGACCAAACAGCAAGGTATAAGGGACCACAACTTAGTATTATACAGAATTCGAACAGGCCTAGAAAAACCAACGATCTAATTCATATTTCCAAACGGGAAAATACCAATGAACCACATCAACAAGCGATAACTGCTGAACGACAGGTCCCTGAATCAATCAGGACAGGTGCACAAACCTGCAGCGGGTATGACCGTCAGCATACATTATAATTGCAGTTGAAGGCAAATCCTTCAGAAGTTCTTTGTACTTTATTTTAACAACGAACATTTTTTGATAGGGAATATAAGTCAGGGGAAAAAAAAAACCAATGTTTTGTTCTATACAGGTATTTCCGCTGTTATATATTTATATCGGAGCACTCCTATTTGGAATAAATTGGTTTCATGCTGAAACAAATATTCTCACAGATATTTACAGTGTTGTGGGTTGCTTATAGGTTTAAAATCGTTATATAAAGGTTATACTGTGATTTTAAAAACAAATGCGGAGATCTCTTTATAATATTTACAAAAAAAAACGGTGCGGGAAATAGACATGAATACATTTGCGGATGTGGGAAGCGGGAATATAGTAAAAAAAATAATTCTGTTTTGAAGAAAATAGGTGCGGGCGGGTCCGTCGAACAAGGAATTAAATTGGTGTGGCCTTATCTAACTTAAACAAAGACCTATCAAACATTAAGTACCTTAGGTATTTTGAAACAAATTTAGATTGCTGGATACAAAACGACAAAATCCGCGTCTTGCGTAAACATTATCAGCCAGATTTTTTCAGTTTCTCTCAACTTGGTCAATGAAACACTGCTGGTAGAGATTTCCTTCCCAAGGATATCACCAGTCAAGTAGCCACACCCTGTATAACCCCGATACAGATGAAACCGGACGTTGACGCGTTCGAATCGAACGCACCGCGTAACGCTGAGTTCAGACAGCAAGGAATTTTACTTTTAAAGAAAATCCAATATCTATTTTTCGAATATTTTGCTCCAATATATTCTTTGCCATAATACTCATTAGTTATCAAAAGGTTTTTCAAATGTGTGACATTTTTATATACAAATATAAAAAAAACACACTACGATATCAATGATAAAACGTGCTTGGTATTTTTAAATATTCAAGACTTAATGTTTCTCGTACCTCATAGTTTTTAAAACATACATTTTTGATAATTTCACAGTATAAATTAACAAACTTATAAAGATCGTTTGTTTATGTTGTATCTAGAAACAAAAAAAAAGTACACGTTTGAAAGTGTCTTTATTTTCATGTTGTGTACGCTGCGTTGTCGTTACACCTTTTTATACTGTACGCTTCGTTGACACAATATTGCGTTGTCAATGAATTTTGCATGTATTAAATTATGATTTGGTATGATTATAACCAATATGCATGTATGCAAATAATAGTTTCCCACCATAACATGCAGACAGCAACCCATAATATCCGTTATATTGTCGAAACACTCTTGGAGGAAATTTGTACATGTAAAAAAATCCTTATGTATACGAAAGTGTAAATTGGTAGGAAAAGTTATCAAAGGTAGGAAAATACAATAACTCGACAGATGCAAATATGGCTAAGCATACAGATACACACGTCCGATTTCTAATTTGATAGCATTTTTGAAAGTTTTTACTAATACGACATTTAATGTACGGTTAGGTGGTGGGTTGGGTGCCCGCTAACATGTTTAATCCCGCCATATTCTGTATGTGCCTGTCCAAAGCCAGGAGCGTGTAATTTACTGGTTATATATTATTAGTTATCTACGTTCATATCCGTAGAAATTGATATTTTAACACCCTGAAGTACCCCAGTACACCATGAGGCGTAGCCGAAGGGTGTACAGGGTACTGAAGGGTGTTAAAATATCCATATCTACGGATATGAACGTAGATAACGAATTTATCCCCGGTCTTAATCCGAATCTGGCAAGTTTTATGGAAATTCAGGTACAAAGTGTAACGTGAAAACAACGTTTTTTTCATTATCTAAATTTTTTTTATAGAAATTTGGAAATTTTACATATTTTTTACGGGGTGTAGGGTATTACCTTTGGTAGAACCCTACAGGTAGTCAAATATAAGACGTTTTTAATACGGAGACAGAGAAACTTGATTGAGTCAAATTTGGCTCTCAATGTTGTGAGAGTTACGTCATAGATGGTGTGACGTCAATGTGGGTCATTTGCATAGCTAGGTCAGTAGTCCCATTCCTTGAAAATGTGGCAGTCAAGTGATGCATTTAATGAAACGAGTGTAAATGATCGGCATAATAGGACAAAATCGTTAATGAATTAAATATTTAATTACAAAAATCATGGATAATCTACAGAATTCAATATTTCACAAGGAGCAATCATGGAACTAAGGAAAACTTGCGTGAAGTTCCCCGGGATAATGGTTAGCAACGTCCGGACATATGGGTTAGCAACACCCAGGGGCTATTGGTTTTGTAACGACGTGCGTTAACCAATCAAAATCCTAGATATATACTAAGCCGGGGATAAATTATTTTGTTCACTGTTTTGTGCATAAATTGGGCCGGTAGTTTTTCTCGTATGAATTGTTTTACATTTTTCATTTCCGTGTGTTTTATAGCTGATTATGCGGTATGGGCTTTGTTCATTGTTGAAGGATGTACGGTGACCTATAGTTGTTCATTTTTGTTCCGTTTAGTCTCTTGCGAAAAGTTGTTCCAATACCACATTTTTTTTATATAGACAGCAATCAAAAACAATCAATGGATTATAGGTTAAGCCTGTTGGCCTGAATCTCAGAGGCGGGTCCTAGGGGTCATAGATTACAATAGAGTTACATTAAGGCTAAAGAATATGTGTATACAATTAACATGTAACTGATAGCCATCAATAGTAATACAGTTACTTTTATGTGAAGATATAAAGATAAAGAGATAATTTTTAATTATAACTGGTTTCCTTTTTCAATTATGTTTTTTTGTTTGTTTAATTTTTAAGGTGTAAAGATAATGCTTAATTTCCCCGAATATTAAAGTCTTTCAACTGTGGTGTCAAAATCTAAATGGTTGGTCATTCTGGATATTATAAGCACCTTAAAGTCTTTACCCACTCATATGCATTTCATTCAAATTTTCACTTATTTCGGAGAGTATAAGACCGAAGGGACCATATTTATATTCCCCAGTTACCCGTCATGGGTAAATTATGCAGATGAGCAAAGCATCAATCATCAACCTAACCTTAGACATTTGCAGTGTTTCTTCTTTCATGTCTTAATAATTAGCAATAAAAAATGAAACGTTTCGCAGTTGATACTGAACAATTCCTGGACCCTTTTATTTGTTTATGACATGCGTACGTAATGGCTGATTGTTAGTTGCTTAACGTTCGCTTGCAAATATGTCATGCATGTTCAGAATAAGCACAAAGTAGCAATACATACTACATGTAGGTTCTGGAAGGAGACACTCCGGAAATACTTTAGGGAAGTTTGGACTGCCACTGGATAAATGAGGTATATTATATAAGGACACAAATGTTGCCTTTCAACAGGTCATTTATGGACTTCTCATAAAGTTTTTGCAGGGGTTCGTAAAGTGTAGTTAGCGTAGTACTCTTCTTTACACAAGACATTGGATCTTATTTTCCCATTCTTACAGGACGTGACTGCGTACTTTTACATCCCACACAACTAAACGGGTGCCCAACATCGGTCAGGTTTTACTGCCGGTCGGAAAAAACCAAAGTGACCATATCTAATAGTATATTTCCCAGTCATCCTTTACCAAATTCTTTCATGAATAAAAAAAAAAATGGCTACAATATAGAAAGTTATGCTGTACCGGTTAATCACTTAACATTATTACAATATATGCACACTTCTGAGAAATCATATTAATACCGTACATCCTCTCGATACTGTTTATATTTGGCATTGCACGCGTTTTATTACGTTTTTACCTAAAAGCGTTGGATATATACTGATTAATACTTTAGATACATGATTTACCTCTTAGTTGTAATTCGCTTTGAAATAACTATCAGTTACTAACAGGGGCGTAGCTAGAAAGAAACGATGTGCAAGCAACTACCGCCGAGCGGAGCGAGGCGAAACATTTTTTGGAGCCTTTTATGCAGATTTTTTTTTTCGGTTTTCGGTCATAGTACGGTTAAAAGAGGAGCTACATGTAGAAAGGACTTATAAACAATTTATGAATGAAAACTAATTATTAATCTTCTGAATAGAGTAAATCATGGTAAATTGAATACATAAACAACACATTTTTGTGATACCAAAATTACTCAAAATTGTCCAAAATCTGCTCTTCGGGTCTAGGCAGAAACGAACTTCTCTATTACTTTGTCAATATTAACACTGAATTCCCGATGAATATGCAGTAATGCTAGCGATGATAACCTGTCGTTGTTCATTGTTGATCGTACATTTGCAAGTTTTCAACAGACGTATTACCTTGATATATCTCCACGGTAGCACCCGCGAGGTGTTATAAATCAACGTACGTGTTCGCCATCGAGCGACCTCCCAATTGAATACGTCAAAATTACATGCCAGGTCAGTTTCGTATGTCTCAGAGATTTCTTCGTTTGTTATATTTCCAACAACACAAGGAAGCAGATACGGCGCAAAGAAGCGATTTTCTAATAATACCAGACGCGACTCCACTCTCCAGTTTCATTATCATATGGTCTATGAACGCAAAATATAATGAGACTTTCCAATACTGTTTTGGCGTGTTTGCAGGGTGATTGGGTCTTGTTGTCTGTCGAACACATCGCCTCAGGATCTGATAAATCTAATGCCGATTGGTACATCTCATTCCAAACAGATAAACCGTACTCAGTAAAATGTGCTCCAAAACTACATGTCTTAGACTGAGTATAACAAATTCAAATCTTGTAAAAGATACAAGTTGCTATCCGATTTTTTCATGATCTCCAATAAAACTTTTATTTTGAAACCAAATGCCGTTATTTAATGACATTTCATTAATCAAAAAATAATGACAACATATGTGTTTCCTTTAATCATTTAATTTATATTTTTATTTTGCCATATTTTTTTTTGGATGCCGAATCGATGTGCACGCAACTGCGTGTTAGCGTATATGCAGCTACGCGCCTGACTAAAATTACTCCTTTGTCGATATTGTATATGGTTTTTCTGCCTTGTACCTACATTTTGAGTTAAGCCAATTGCAACTGTACAGGTTTTTTTTTATCATGTTGTGCTGTTACACCAGTATCCCAGGTTGAGGAGAGGGTTGGGGCTCACGTGTTTAATCCCGCCGCAATTTTTTTTTGTGTCGGTCCAATGTCAGGAGCCTGTAGTACATTGGTTATATAGATCTGTAATTTTTCTTCTGCTTTAATACACAATTCGTAAGTTATCAAAATATTATCGTTAGTTTTATCGTTTTTTTTTTATATCGGGGCCTTTTTTAGCCGACTTTATGGTATAGGTTTTCCTCATTGTTAGATGTTGTACATTGGACTATAATAATTGCTTTATACACCCACTTCATTTAAACTTTGGTTGAAAGTTGTCTCACTGGCCACCACATCACATCTAAAAAGCTTTATATATATATATATATTTTTTTTTTTAAATAAAAAAAGTTAGAATGCCATCTATTTTGGCAAATTAAGTTCAACAAGTTCCTATGTCTGGTTTCGTCTACGCAAATTTGGACCAACATTGGCATTTGGAAGAGTCTCAAATTGTGAAAAGTAAGTCATTAAAGTTTTATAGACTGTACTATACTTTTTGAAACTTTATTTCTACTTGAATATATTTATTAACTGTTCATTTCATCTGGAATAACGTTGAAAGTCCCAATTTTCAATAGAAGCATTCCTATCAGATGTCACGCTGTTAAATATTGCAATTTTGGCTTTGGATGATAGATATTTTAAGTTAAATTACATTGACTAAGTTAACAGATAAACATATACAATAAAATACAGAAAACGGGTCGCCGACAAAATCTCGAATACGTTGACAAGGAAGTGATTTGTGACAGTTTTTGTCAACGAACTGTACAATGATTATTTAAAAACGCACACAAAACGCGACACATTTGATTGAACGAACAATACAGTAAGAGAACATTTATTTAGTATGATATTGCGTTTATTCTAAGTTCTAGGGATCATTTGAAGACACGTAGTAATTCAACGTATAGTTATTTATTATTGCTTAAGGTATAAATATGCAAAGGTGTATGCACGAAAAGATATTCAGCATTGTTTACCTCATAAAACGTATGAAATTGCACCATGTCTGTGCGTTTTGCATATAACAGTTTTATCAAACGTTCTATACAATATCTAAAACTTACAGCAACTGTATAATTGAATAAATAAACTAAAATGCACATTGACATATTTATATATACTCAAATAAGTTCTAGAGAGGCATTCGAAATTGTTGTCATACTAAATGTTGTCCTGATTATCGCTTCGAACGCGTCAACGTCCGAATTAATTTGTATCGGGGTTATACAGGGTGAGTCTGTATCGGGGTTATACAGGGTGAGTCAGCAGTATTGTGTTATCATTATTATTCAACATTAACTGATTACCTAACTTCAGAATACTAGTTATGTTTACCCCATGAATAAAACACTGTAGTTGTGTTTGGCAAAATATTTAGGATTTGTTGGCACCTCAATATGCTCTTTTTGTTGTTGTTCTTTTCACTTTTTTTCGATTCGAGTCTTTTGAGGACGAACCTAAGTAATACGTACATGATTGACGCCTGGTTTATTTGGTGAGTTTGGTTTACAATCACTGAGTCGATACCACTGCTAGTTGAGGTTCATCCCGGGGGCTATCACAAGACCAGTTGTCAACACTTTTCTTATGACACAAAATATCATTTTTATTGTCATATTTATGAGTCGACTGTAAACAAATCTTTTGTAATTTTGGTCCTCAAAGCTTTTAAACTGATTTTTTTCGTCTTTTTTCTTGTTTTAATTTGAGCGCCGCTGAGTCTTTTGTAGAAGAAATAGTTGCCTGGCGTTCAAAATCTCAAGACTGTTATCTTTGATGCTTTTATTTTTACAACAATGGGAAAATTGAGATATAAATTTTATCTTTCAATTATTTATTCGGATAATCATTATTGCTATTATATCTGACAGGTATAAACGATGTATAACGTACAACAATTGAGCAACACGAGTAAATTAAGGGTGGCGTCCTATTTAAAATAATACAGAAACGGACCGATGTAAATCTAGCCTCCGTCTTCATGAGTGAGTAAGAAACCAAAACAATCATGTTATACATGTAAAACTAAAAATAAAAAAACAAAATGCAAAACAATCCCGCAAAAATTACTTTGCACCTGAATATTAAACACACAAAATGTTCGCGAATAAGAAACATGCATAAAACAATATCACATATATAGAAGCTCATCCAAGCATAACAAATGATAAAAACTGATTTAAATAAAAAAAAAAATATTTCTTTAGAATCAAGATGTACAGGAAGTAAACACCTAATTTGTTTGGATTATTTAAAAATGATTATTTCGAAGCTTTTTATAAATTTATAGGAAGTATGAGTTATGCTCATTCCTAAACATGGTAAAGCAATACGATGACTCATTGTCTCAAGTGGAAAGATTTCTAATTGGCAATCTTATCGTATCTTATAAGTTTTATAATTACGTTATATGTTTTAAGTGTCGCCGTAATAAGATCAAAACTGGGAATGCGGTGTACTTTTAATCAAGAAATTGAAAATGTTAGATCTGTACTTGATAAAGCCATTTTCAGATTTCAATGATCATGTCTTTCTGCACATATCCATAAAAACAAATATTGATTAACTAATTATGAGATTATAAATATAACCTGTGTGAAATATAAACTAGTATTTAAATTATATATAACTGTAAAATCTAACAAAAAAAGGTCATCAGTTTATAAAAATAATTATTGTGTATTTGAATAAATTAAAATTTGTCGTAACTACTAATTTACCTCGCTTGAAGAATTTATAGTACCATGATATAATAACAAGGAAGTATTTTAACGAATACTACGTATAGTTTAACAAATTAATTCACATTTTGACGTGTAGATATCTTTAAACCGACAAACAACTGAAAAATTTTGATAAGAATTTAACATTGTTAAAGGGAATCTCGAATGTTATATCAATCAAATTTGGAGACATATTTTAAAATATCATAAACTCATAACGTCCTTTCTAAATAATCTCTCATAATCTATTGTTAAACTTCTGTAAATAAGATATGTATTTAAAAAAAAAGATTTATTCTTACATTTTTTTGCGTTCTTGTTTTTCATGTTTGCCTATATACTTTGCATATATGCCTTTTGTGTTTCTATTTTTTTAACATATGAAATGGCTCTGTGCTTGTACAATGTTGTATATCCCGTGATTCTGTTATTGTTCTATGATTATTTTTGTATTCTTTTCTTTCATATTGTTAACATGCATTGTCTATATGCCGTTTTTGTTTTTTTTGTTACATATGAAATGGACCTATACTTAAACATCCCGTAATTGTTATTGTGACATGGTAATACGTTTGTTTGCAAGTTTGTTTGTTTTTATAGTGATCAAGATTATAACACAATGATTACTGCTGTATCCCTATTTTGACATTTTTTACCTATTATGTCTTTTTTTTCGCAAATCTTCTTTTCATGGTCATATCATGTCTGTACTAATGTCAAATTGTGATTTAATCGAGAAAAAAAAGTGGGTCATGCCACGAAGAATAAAAAGTTACGTAACCTTGAAGTCTGTTTGCTGTTTTTACTAGGCCGCACCACTTCCAGTAAACATGTTATCTGAATCGTTTTACACTAGTAATTTTGGGGCCCTTTATAGCTTGTTGTTCGGTGTGAGCTAAGGCTCCGTGTTGAAGGCCGTACTTTAACCTATAATGGTTTACTTTTTAAATTGTTATTTGTATGGAGAGTTGTCTCATTGGCACTCACACCACATCTTCCTATATCTATCCTACCACTTTCCTGGATTGATATTCCCAAAAAGATGCAAGATTTTTTAAAATCTATACATATGTTTCAACTCGGCATAAATTTATAATCAAACAGGAAAAATTGAGTCCAGAAATAAATGCAGAAAAAAATGGACTATTTTGTTTCCCTCCATGTTTCACATGCACCGGAAACTGGAGTTGTAATACAAGACTGGTACCTTAACTCATTCCAATAAAACAAAACTTCTATGTAAATTAATAATAATACACTTGTAAACAATTGTCTTTGTTGATTTATCATGTTCATAATGCAGCAGATGCAATTTGTATTTCAGATCAATGTAAATAAATTGTGTTGCCGTAAGCTTTGAAATGGGGTATACATATCGTATAGAGCGCTTATGCCAACAAATATTTGTTTCCTACACAAATAGTATTTGGGAATAGATTCATACATTTCTTTCTTTGAAGTATATGCCATATACCTGGTTTGAAATGTGATAGAACGTGGTGTAGTATCAGAGTTGGTTTTGTTTACAGTGAATACAATGGAATATTTTACCAAACAAATAAAAATCGAAACATCGTAAAAGATATCTAAACGAGAAGAAGTTTATCTTTGTTACAAAATAGGCTAGGTCGAGGATTGAGGAAAAAAACAATATCCTGATATCCCTTAAACAATTTGTACGATCTATGATTTAGATTTTGAATTTGTCTATACATTTCAATTTTTTTTTCATTTTGAAATTTAACAATTATATTGACTCTTCTTTAAATAAATTCCTTTTCGTCAATCCTTTGGTCTTTTTTGGGAATCATGAGCTATTGTTATGGGTAAGGGCGAGTACAATTTTTGTCAAGTCAACACCGTCGTCGACATCCTGATGTTAACAATGTACTCATGATATCGTTATTTTCTTCTTTTGTTTTACAACATCAACCACTTGATTATGTATCAATAGAAATGATTCTAATTCAGTGGGAAATGTATGGTTAAGACATTTGTTCAAATAAAACATTGTTAAACATGATTATCTTGTTTGATTTTTATTCTATTTTTAACTCTATCCACATACATGTTTGTCTGAATTTAATATGATCAAATTGTATTATCAATATGGTTCACTGTCTTATGTGTTAAAGTATCGAACTGCAAAAATGTATCAGTGTCAGCATTACATGTTTCTACATGATTGAAATAGTGTATTTAATCAAAGCGACAGGAAATTGGGAACATTTTCTTGTGCTTGTTCATTTTGTTGTATTGAAGGATTTCTTTAAATGACAAGCGGCTTCAAAAGCCAACAAGTTAAGAAAATCAAGCAAATGTTATCGAGTTTAAAATACCCAATCACACACGTTTATCATGCCAATTATAATTCCGAGATGGCCAAGGAGAAAACTATGTTATAGCAAGAGTGAAGATTACATTTACATGAAGTTTGACATGATATTTCAGCATCACCGTCTACGATATCTCAACAAACCTTCATAAGGTATTATCAACTTCTTCATCTCGATGATTTCGAACGACGTATATAAAAAAGTATAAAACGGGTTACAATATAACCACGATGGTAATAATATATTGCCAATATCGTAATGTTGACGATGTGAACAATTATCAAAGGTACCAGGATTATAAGTTAGTACGCCAGACGCGCGTTTCGTCTACATAAAACTGATCAGTGACGCTCAAATCAAAAACAATTATAAAGCCAAACAAGTACAAAGTTAAAGAACATTGAGGATCCAAAATTCCAAAAAGTTGTGCCAAAAACGACTAAGTAATCTATGCCTGAAATAAGAAAATCTTTATTTTATCGAAAAATTTAAAGTTTTGTAAACCTGAAATTTATATAAATGACCATATAATTGATATTCATGTCAACACCGAAGTGCTGACTACTGGGCTGAATGTTTCATACTCATGTTTCATGTAAACAATATAAAAAAAAAGTTGAAACGAAATTGTCAACACAGTTCTATGTGAAATATGCTATTACAAGGGCGTAGTCAGAGAGTACAATTTTAAGCATGCAACCGCGGATCGTCAAAACACTATTATCAAAATACATAATGCGACGGTAACATTTCATCACATGTTTGTCTGAGTAAAACCATTGAATAGATTTACGAAATAAGCAATTAGGTACAAAAATGTTTAGCATTTATCTCGCTTTTTTTCGCCTGAACAATGGCAACCACTTTTTATGAAAACACCATCTTATTCGGAACATGTATCGCTCTATGGAAACAATACCGTTTGCACGACCCAGTACTTTAGACGTCATCTATAACATAACAATAAGATAATTGTTGGATAGAATGAACATTTGTTTGTTGAATCACCTGTGGTAAAATTGAATGTTCATGTACCTACAAAATTTGACCAAAATATAACATCGTTAAATACTTGTCTTTTGTATCATTACATTTTTGTAAAACAAATGATTTTATCTAAATCATTTTTTCGCAACATGTAACAGAAGATATGAGACAGAGAGAATAGAGGTTCTATATTTTGTGAAACGATTACACTTCTAAGCACCAGTATGTAAATATTTGTCATGTATCTGCAGTGAATGTTTTACCAGCTAAAATTAAATGGGAGCAAGCAAATATGGCCATCTTGTAGGCTTCAACAATTAAAAAAATTCGTTTGAGTCGGCTATAAAAAGACCTAGCTGGAATGAACTATTTTAACAACATCACTTAATTACGGCATAATCTGTGACCAAACAATTTACGATAAACAAATACTACAACCATAAACCCGCGACGACCACTGTACTATATGTTCCTGAGTTCGGACAGAAAAACAAACCTCAATTATTTACACATACATGTAAACATATCAAGTTAGCTGTAATTTGTACAATGCTTCTATCGACCTATTATCAAGCAGCAAAATGTTTTTTTTTTTTTTTTTTTATAGATATATGTTTAGCAGCACAATGCTTTTTATAGATTTATGTTCAAGCAAGTCAGTATAACATTTTAGAGGAATTAGAGAAATGCTGTGTCAATGTTTTCTCGGATTGTGGCCTTAAACATAATTATGTAAATGCTTAAGAACTCAAAAATACGATTTTCATAATTAACAGTCGAGGTCATTTTCTGAAATGATTTTTTTTTCAGCCAGCTTCCAACTGCAGCAGTGTATAGAGTATACATTTCTCAAGTCATACTATATTCAAGAGTTTGAGGCTGCTCGATGTTTTTGTCAAAAAGCTTCCATTTTCTTAAAAAGTTTATCATAAAGTACCACGAACTAAGTGATAAATATGTAGTGTTTATTACAAAAATAATATTATATTGAAAACAAAGATCTTCTTGAGCTATAGATTATAGGTGCACAAGTTGTTTATCTTTTACGTTACTTTAGTTTCCTCTTATATACCTAAAATGTATATGGAGTTTGTTCTTTCAGAACATTGGGTCATTCTATAGAAGAATCAACTCGAACAGTGCTAAGTTTCAAATAAAACTGCTCCAGGGCATAAAATATTAACTTGTGTCAAAGAACCATAATATGTCTCATTTACAAGTTACTAAAAAATACTTAAAAAATGCTTGGTTAGTATTTTAACAATTAACTTTACATCTTACTTCGTACATTTACAGTAAAATTAAGATCAAATTGGCCATAAATAATTAACGTTTTATTTTTGATTAGACAGTTTTATTTTGTTCGACTACCAGAAAAAAGTAAAATCGCCAAAAGACTCCGAGGAAAATTCAAAAAGAAAAGTACGTAATCAAATGGTAAAATCAAAAGCTCAATCACATTAAACGAATGAATAACAGATGTCATATTCCTGACTTGGTACATGCATTTTCTGAAGTAGAAAATTGTGGATTAAAACCTGGTCTTAAAGCTAGCCTAACCTCTTACTCATCTGACTGTAGCATCAAATTCGATCATATTGACAACGATGTGTGAACAAAACAAACATACATAATCAATACACATATCAAAAAAGGGACACAGCCGTAAATATTGTTTTATAGTCTTAATCACTATAACAAACAAATATGTAACAATGAAGGAAAAAAATGCCCATAGACAAAGCACATTAGCAAACGTCAAAAACAAGAATACACAAACAAACCATAGCACAATAACACAATGACGGAATGTATAAGTAAAGAGCCATGTCATATATGCATCTAAGAAACACAAAAAGGCATATAGACAAAGCGTATAATCAAAAATGAAAAACAAGAATCGAGAATTATCATAGAACAATAACACATTGACGGGCTGTATACTTAGTATAAAGTCACGTCAAATGGATATCAATAAAACCAGACTAAACAGTAAAAATATTATTCATACAAACTACAAACAAAAGAATACTATACTAGTAAAAAAAATGATACACGACTTTGGAATAAAATGTATCGACAAGTATCAAATATAGAACAAAATGAGATACACTATTTTAAAAAGCTTTCATTTGCAATATATGCACATATGATAATGAAAATCAAAACCTGTCGGAAAGTTATCATTAGTTGGAACTTTTGTTTTTAAAAGTGTCGTTTTATGTAAATTTTGTCAAAAAAAAAAATTTCGCTAAATGTCGTTATGAATGCAATTTTTTTTTTAACGGATTTATATTTCCATAGTAATTATATATATTATTGTATAGCAATATAATATTTCCCACATAAAGTAACCAAAAGTTAGCGTGCAATAAATTCTAATATTGCACTAGTGCAATAAATCGTCTTCAATATTGGTCTTATAATCGGAAAACTTC
Organism: Mytilus edulis; assembly: GCF_963676685.1. Lineage (NCBI taxonomy): Eukaryota > Metazoa > Mollusca > Bivalvia > Mytilida > Mytilidae > Mytilus > Mytilus edulis. Next base: position 17,397 of record NW_027268395.1, read on the forward strand.
ATCTTTAATTTTAAAAAAAGTCGTGTATCGTTTCTTTTATTTACTAGTACATAACACGTTATTAAGATAATAAACAACGTTATTACTCATAATATATACTCCAATACCGTCGTGGATTATTTGTGAAGTTATAAGGTCGTGTTTCCTTCCGATGATTTTTTTTTTAGAAAATGACGATACGTTCTTTGACATGACCCTGGCTCATGAAGTTTCATCACTGTTGACGTTTTATAAAATCTGAGTATTAGTTGCTCAAATACATGTTAAAGAATTTCCCACTTAAAAAAGTTAAATCACAAACGTACTGCGATGAAAACGGAAACAAACGGAAAGTCCCTATTCAAATGGCAAACAATAAGCTCAAGCACATCAACAAATGGATAACAACTGTCATATTCCTAACTATAAACCTACATTTTCTTATGTAAAGAATACTTGATTTAACCTTGTTTTTAAGCTATGATCGGCAAAAATGAATAAAATTTCCCGCAAAATCTCGGTAAAAAAATGAATTTTGACGGCACACTCGTTTGAGTCCGATTATGCTTATTTTTTTTATCGTATAAACGAACTTGGGGTGTCAATATTGTCAAAAACAGTTGGTCTTTCTTTCAGAAAAAAAAAAAAAAACAACCGCGTAGCATTATACATCAGAAAAGGTCTTTCACTTTTTGGTTTTTATTCATATAACGTAGATCATAAAACATATAAAATATTAACTTTATAAAGTTTACTATCCCCTCTCCTTGATTTCCTACTGTTTGTGTCATGTATTTTAATATGTTTGTAATCAGTATGTTCCAAAGATTGCTTTGCAATAGTTAAAATGGTTAAATGAAATTTCTTTTTAGTGTATCTATGGAAACAATCTGCATTTAATTGCTATTTATTTTTTTGCAAAAAGGGGGTTGTAACATATTTCCCCAAAGATTGGCCGTAAGTAGAATTCCAATCCCATGGAAAGATAGTTTTTCTTAAACTGTTAACATATACCTATCAAGAGAGAAAATAGAAATCATGTGTCTTTCGTCTTATCTTTTTTTGTAAAATTGCATCATAATTTCTTTGAGAAAAAAGTGTTTGTAAACAATACAATGATATCTGGATCTATGGCCGGCTGGCTATGACAATACGTACAGTCAAACAGAAAATAGCCCATATAACATGTTAAAAATAATCTTGTCCTTATAACCCAACTTTGAAGTTAAAATTAGTATTTCATATTTGACAAATCCACCATGGACAAAATCCGAAACTACACTTCTTACTGTGTATTGTTACCTTGGGCATTCTTGTTGCGGATGGTTCCTGATATGCGATTCAGGCACACAGGATATAAAATGTCTAATATAGTTTTTATTTTGTTTGTGTATATTTTATACGTTATGTATTATCGACGAAAACAATTGTTTTTCTCAAATTTAGTATCTTCTATACCATTTTAGTAGGCGTACTTGTGAATTTAATTATTACTTTTGTTTGAAACTTTTTTTCAGTTGTGTTGTGTTGTCTGTCTGTGATGTATGTTTATACAGTTTAGGCAACTGGGTCCCGATTATTGTCCTTTTAAGCTTTTATGTTGGTTTATTTTGATCATCAAATCTTTTAAATACAATGGAACTATAAACAAGTGTCATACAAATGGTAGGTGTTTAGTTAGAATTAAAACCATGTTTTACCCATTATTTTTTACATTAAATGCCTGTTTCTGGTTAGAAATACGTCAGTTTTGTTTTCCCCCTTGATATTTCAATTGATTGCGAAGTCTTCTTTTTTTTAATTTTGCATTGAAAATCGATATATTTGTTACACTTGAATAATAAGTGAATACACTTTTTTGTTTTTGTTTTGTTCACGTTCTCTTCATTTTGAGATGATACACACCAATACATCTACGAAAGTAATTATGTTTGATGCGTAAGTGCCAATCTGCCTAAGAATCAGGCAGTGGTGAAAACATGACCAAAAAAACCCACCCAATTTGACATTGATTTCAGTTCATAATATGTAGTTATGCACAATAATAACATTCATTTCCATTTTCTGTTCTGGTAATAAAAGATACAATTTGGTTGAAATGCACTAGAAATTAACAAATAAGGGGAGATAACTCTGTAATTTGCTATCATTCTAACTGATTTTTTAACCAATTTATTTGATATTACCAGACACACACAAACGAAAGACTAATACTTTTTAACTCAGGATGATGGGTTAGTATTAATAGCATGATTAGCTCGGTGGGTTTTTTCTAATCATGTTTTAATTTTTACCTAAATTGCCTGATTCTTACAAAGACTGGCACTTACTAATTGACGTAAGCTGCATTAATCTGATCATATTCATTTGATGTTGAACGTGTCGTAAGATCCTGATATGTAGACTCATTTTCCATTCGAACATCTTCATACTGTTGCTGCTCATTACGACTGAAATAAGATAGATTATGTTTAATAAATGTCTATATCTTTGTTGAAGTATTGAATTACTTTTAATAATGCAATGGACACATTCAAAGGTTGCAATTTAAGATTCAGTACAAAAAACTTCCAAATTCTATACCTACATTTTGTCTAGCTTATGATAGACAAAAGGTATTATAAATCTTTTTAGAACACTATTATCAGCGGAAGGTCATGATATGTTTATATAAGACCCTGGATTACCTACCGAAAACCTGAATAACTCAATGGAGAAATTTTTAGAGATATTTTTTGAATCGATAAAATGGTTTTTTGGATGACTGTTTATATATATTTATACTGCAATCAGCTATTTTACTATACAGATAAAGCTATACGTATAAACGTTAGGTTTATACGTCAATGACCTCAACT
>NW_027268396.1:0-21234 GCF_963676685.1 Mytilus edulis
TGAATAAAACTTACAAATTAATTTGACAAGGTAAATATCGAAATTGCCTTAATTGGAATTTTTCAGATATTTTTAAAAACCTGATCGAGATTATAAGGGTAAATGCCATTTGTATGTATCAATATTCAAACACTCATTCAGGTATGAAATACAATTGATATACAATTCAGAATAGTTGTATCTTTTAAAGGTGAGGTAATATATATCATGTTTTCAACATCTTTGATTTAAAACCGATCTTATTAAAGTTTGAAATTATTCCAGTATTGTAATGTATCGTTGCATAAATTAAGTGTGCCAAACATCGTCTTGTCATTTAACATGAGGGATAATTCTATTATCTTATTTGCTTTATTTTTCAGTCCATTTAACTGGAAGTACTAAACAGTCAACAAGATTCCGTTTAAATTTATGGGATTTTCAGTCATAATAATGTAACCACCAGGACGTCTGTCAAGGATTTTTATTCTTCGTTACTGGGGTCTGTTTAAAATTTAAACGAATAGTGATCTTTTTGCTGCTTAGTAAACAAATCTTTCAGTTTTTATGGTGTGAACAGAAAAGGATTTTTATGGAAGGATAAGTTGAGCGAACATGGCTAAGAGTAAATTTGAATATGTAAAGCAGTTTGAGTCGGAAGACAAATGTTTGCCTAATTGCTGGATAGTTGTTAGAATAGATGGGAAGTCATTCCACAGGTGAGTCTAAACGTATGTTAGAATAAGTTTACGGCAATTAACAAATCAATTTTGTCAAGTACAGAAATAATATAGACATATATTTCACCTTGTTTAAGCACCTTTCAAGATAAGACCTGTTTTATTGAGGTATACATTTTTATAACTGAAAGTTTAGTTAGTGATATATTGCATGGATGTTTTAATTAAATATTTAAACTATTAAAAGTGTATCGCTTTACTTTGCACAAATAAAGAATGAAGTTTTCGTGACAATTTTATTAAATTATGTTAAAAGTTCATTAAATGTTACAAGGTGAACGCAGACATTTACTGGATAGATTATTTTCAGTTTTGGCAAATTTGATTCTTTCAATTTGGAAAAAAAATTGGAAGTGAAAAATTTAGTTTATCTATGGTTTTTAATTTGCTAGATTGCTTGAAAAATATGAAGATAAGTAGATAGCCTATCATCCAGAGTACTGTAATTTGTGATGAGGGTCTTAAACAAAGGAAAAGGGGTAGGGATTTTGTGTAAAATGGTCATTTCATGGATAGGTTTTAAAAATTCACACTATACACAGTAAATAGATGGCTCAGTTTAAAGTACCAAAACATTCTAAATAAAAATGATAAACACATTTCACCATAATTAACTCTTTACCACCTTATGTAATCTATCATGTTTCATGTATGTATGAAATCACATCTTTGCTCACCGCCAAGGGTTACAATCCCATCCCACCTATGAAGAGTAGGGGGCTAGATTGGTACCCTAAGTTAACCAAGATGGTACAAAGAAGAGATTGGACAGTTAACTGCATGATGACCTGCTGCAGCATATCATTTATAAAGTTTAAAAAGATGTGGTATGAATGTTAATGAGACAACTTTCTACAAGAGATCAAATGACACAGAATTTAACAATTATAGATCACCATACAGCTTTCAACACATCGGAAACTGTTTAAGGTCTACTCTGCTTATGGAGACAGCAGTAAAGAGTATTTTCATGCAATGTTGGTTTTTTCAATTTTCATTTCACATGTTCTCTCTCTTGATGCTCATTTCTCATCCGTTCGTGCAAATTGGTAAGAAATCAATTGTAGGTTATTATTTTTTTTTTATCATGAAATCAGCCTTTAAATTCCAATTCATCTGCACACACCACATTTACAACCCTTGGTGGAAGTTGCATAATTTCTTTTAGTACTCTTTAGTACTGAAAAATTATATTTGAATATTGCAAATTGTCTACTCTAAAAAGAAGTTAAAAGCATTAGTTTATCATTAATCTTTCTAAAGTAGGATCCTATTCTATGTGACATATAAACCGGTTTGTTTGGCATTGACATCAAATATTTTCCAATATTCATCTATAAATGATTAATTAGATCAATAGTTGTATTACAAAATCTACAAATGCTGAAAATGAACACTAAATATTTGTCTCAGAACTTCATTGACCATTTAGTATCGAGGTGTGAAATGAGTTAGAGTAAAACCTGCCTTTTATCAAAAGAACACCATGACTTATATATTATAAATACTATATTGGCAAAATCCCAAAATAATATAAAAATAAATTTAAAGCATTTTAATATGTTCATTGATGAATTTATACAACTAAATTGAGGTCATATATTTAATTATATATATCGGGATAGATATACAATATTTGGTAAAGCAACATTTAATTCTTATATATTTGGCTTTACAAAATAAGTGAAAGGAATTTGAGTGTGAAAAGATTCTTTAGATGTTAAATCTATTTAAAGTTCTAAAAAAACCATAAATCTGTATGTGCATAAATGAAAACTTCTAAATTTATATTCCTAATGATGTTCAAATAGAAGAATGATATTGATAACTATTTATATTTGAATTTTTTATTCACGATATGAATAGATTATAAGTATGATAAAAATATAAAAAGAGAAGATATCAAAATAAATCAAATTTGAATGATTTATCACTAAAAAAAAATACTTTTCAGTTTGGAAAATTTATGAATCAATTTAATTGACAAAGTTAAATATATGCCATTCCATACTGTGGATTCATTATTATTTGTTGGATATTAATTTTCATGGATTTTGTGGATTTATGTAAACCATGAATTAAAAAAAAAACATTTATTCTTAAACAATAAATGCATACACACAATCTGAGACTGATTATTCCTACATGTCCTATATAATGTATATTTGCTCTTGTTTCATTACAGATTTTCTGATGTCCACCATTTTGTAAAGCCTAATGATGATAGAGCTTTGAATCTGATGACTAAAGCTGCACAGTGTGTAATGGAAGAATACAAAGATATTGTCCTCAGTTATGGACAGAGTGATGAATACAGCTTTGTTTTCAAGAAAAATACTTCTGTATTTAATAGAAGGGGAAGGTAAGGTCATAGGTCAAAAAAGAACAAATATCCCTACAGTTTTCCATGTTGCACATATGTATAAAAAAAGAAGATGTGGTATGATTGCCAATGAGAAAACTCTCCACAAGAGACCAAAATGACACAGACATTAACAACTATAGGTCACCGTACGGCCTTCAACAATGAGCTAAGCCTATTAGCATGCTTGAGATTAGTTTCTGCTCTATGTTGAAGGATAACTATAATAATAATAATAATAAATTCTTTATTTAAAGAGGGTAAACTCAGTTAGTTACAATCAACTAATCTTCCCTGAGGCCCTCACATACAAATTACAATACAATCAAAACAGATATTTACACAATAGTTAATTTACAGTCATGTAGTTCAATGTATTGTTATTAACATAAGATATAATGCTGTTTAAGTATACATGTAGTCAAAAAAATCAAATGAAAATAAAAAAAAATATACATTACAAATGCATTGTCATGATTGTAGCAAATATTTCTTATCAGGATTGTGTTAGGTACTTCTTGATACTTTGCTTAAAAGTAAAAGTGTTTTGAGCCTTACGCATTTTGTGTGGTAGTCCATTCCATAATACTGATCCAGAATAAGCAAAGGATTTCTTAAATAGTTCAGCTTTTGGCTTAGGAACTATCAGATTACCTTGAGTGACACCTCTTAAGGAGTAAGGATTATTATCTGATTTCAGTTTAAACTTTTGAACTAGGTACATTGGTGCTTCCATACGCATACATTTATATAGAAGTAAATATTTGTGGTAATTTATTCTATTGTCAACTGTCATCCACCCAAGTTTTTTAAATAAGGGGGCTGAGGGGGATAAAGGATCTGCATCTAGAATTAATCTTGCTGCTCTTTTTTGGAGTTTTAAAATTCTTGTTTTCCCTTCATTTTTACATTCACCCCAAATAATACAGCAGTAGTCAATTAAGGGAAGAATATTACCCATTGTAATATGTTTTCCTTGCATTTATATCTAAAAACTTCTTTATTTTAGAAAGAAGGTATATTCTGGATGATATATTAGCACGAACTTGGTCAATTTGATTTTTCCAGTTAAGTGTGCTGTCAATTTTAACACCTAATAATTTTTCACATGAAGAATTTTGTAAGACTTTTGAATTTATTATCAAGTTTGGTTGATAAGTCTGAATTGATAGTTTCTGTTTTGTTCCAGTAACCAAACATTTTGTTTTATTTGCATTAATGAACATGTTGTTCATTTTACACCACTCTTCAACCCTGTATAAATCTTCTTGAACATCATCATGTATGTTTTCTATGTTTTTCCCAGATTTATGAAGAGTGGTGTCATCAGCATATAGGTCTGTTTCACAATTTTCAATACATAAGGGAAGGTCGTTTATAAATAGTACAAACAATAGGGGACCAAGTATAGAACCTTGGGGGACACCAAATTTTATATGTTGTTGTTCAGAATAAACATTACAAATGTTTACCTGCTGTTTTCTGTTATTGAGGTATGACTTAAAAAAACTAACAGTAGCCTCACTAAATCCATAAATTTCAAGCTTTAAACAAAGAATATCATGATCTACCAAATCAAAAGCTTTTTTAAATCTAATAAAATTGCTAGATTTAAATTACCATCATTCATTTCTTGCAACCATTTGTCAATGATATTGATAAGTGCAGTTTGACAAGAATGCTGCGGCCTGAAACCAGATTGTGTAGGGTGTAAAAGTTTAAGTTTAGATAAATATTTGTACATTTTATTAGAAACATGTTTTTCTATTAATTTTGATAAAGTTGGAAGAACAGATATAGGTCTGTAATTTGTTGCTAAAAGCTTGTCACCATCCTTGAAAACTGGTGTTACCTTAGCATTCTTCAGTAATGAAGGATATATACCAGTATCTATCATTCTGTTAAATATATATGTGAGAGGTGATGCAATAAAAGGGGCACTTAATCTTAGGATTTTTGGACCAATATTATCCATACCAGATGCTTTATTTATATCAAGTTTTGCTAATTCATTAAATAGCTCATTCATATTCACTGGTGGTATAGAAAATTTTTCATGTTTATGTAATTTATTTTTAACAAATTTACTAAGATTACTAAAATCTGCTTTGTTAACAGGTGTATAACTTCCTTGTTCTCTTAGTTTTTCCGCACAGGAAGTGAAAAAGTTATTAAAAGTATCAGCTATACATTTTTTACTTTTAGTTGTATTGTTATCTTCTGTGGCCAACTCATATGGTGTATTTTTAACTTTTGGGTTCAGACTGTGAAGACATTTCCATAATGTTTTAGGGTCATTTGAGTCTTTTACCATATTTTTATAATAATTCTTTTTTGAGTTATCAATAATTTGTTTAGTTTTATTTCTCCAAAATCTATACTCACTCCATAAACCAAGTGCATTATATTTATCTCTCATATTCCTAGCGTAAATGATTTCACTATTATACCATTCAGGCTGTCTGTCTCTTTTAACTCTCTTTTTAACAACAGGAGCATGTTTATCTAAAGCCTTGTTCAACATATCATAAAACAATTGTAGACAGTCAGAGGGGTTTTCTTCAAATTCAATTTCATGAAAAGGCGTAGATTGCAGATCTAATAAAAAATTGTTTTGGTTGAAATTTTTGAAATTTCTATATGTAATTGTACTGTGTGTATTCTTTTTGCCTTTGTTGACTTCTTTCCTTGTTAAACAGATAGGATAATGGTCACTAATTGCATATCTACACACATGTGATTCCTCTATCATATTTGGATTATTGACATAAATATGATCAATCAGTGTACTAGTATCTTTTGTTACCCTTGTGGCTTCTTCAATCAGTTGTTGAAAATTATATGATTCTAAAATATTCAGCCATTTTTGAGGAGGTTTGTTTGGTGCTTTAAAATTGAAATTAAAATCACCCATAATTGTTATATCTGAATTGATGGTCATTGCCACTCTTATTTCTTTTTCAAAATCATCAACCCAATCTATCAGTGACTTTGGTGGCCTATACACAAAACATAATAAAAAAGATTTTTTGTAATCTGGTTTAATTTCAAACCACATTGTTTCCGTACCCCCTATTTCTATGTTGTTTTTTCTTAAAAATTTAATAGTTTCAGAAAAGTAAACAATTAGACCACCCCCACCTTGGGATGTTCTGTCCTTTCTTTCAAATACATAACCAGGTACTTGTAATTCATTATCAGGAGTGTGTTTTGTTAAAAATGTTTCACACAATCCTAATACATCAGGTTGGTTATCAGAAAACATAAGGTTATGTTTAATTTCTTCATATTTACTTTCAATCCTATTAACATTATGAGAACAAATCCTAATACCTTTAACTGTGATTTAAAGAGATGAACAACAGCAATAATAGAGCTGTTCCTTTGTTTTCAGTTTTTCTAGTACATTTAGTGGTTTAGTTTTATTAGCTTTCACTTTCTACTTTCAACCTTTGTTTGTAAATAACTACAAGTCACTAAACTTGACTTAAAAATGAGCAAAACCCGAACTTTATGATATGCTATATAAGGCCCTGGATAACAAAATGTTAAACAACACAATAGACATAATAACAGGATTGGTTTTAGGTAATAAAATGAAATCAAAAACAATATGGCTAATGGTTTCTAACAACACCCACTGGACTAAAGGAAGTATTTTTAGGACAATTTTTTTTTATTAAGAACATAATCCTGATTTTTTTTAACATGTTAATTTTTTAAACATGAAAAGCTAATAGACAAATCCTTACATGTAAATAACAATATAAAGATCTAAAGTGATCTGTTTACATTACCGATATACCACATACTAACAATATTTGGATTTTTGTATTGTTGCCTATTAAAGTATTAGATTATATATGAACAAACTAAATACCCAGAGATTTTGGATGTGATAAAAGTTGTTATCGACATTAATCAACATTTGTAATGTTTTGTTTGAGTGTGTAATGCATTTCAACAGGAATGTTTAATTATTAGAGTAGAACATTTGATAATGAATCTTAATCATGTTGTACATAAATATGTATGTAAACAAAATTATATTGTGTGAGATCACGTTCATTGAGACATATGAAACTTTATCAAGTAAATGAAGATTGGGCCTACATTAAATGTATTAGCAAGAGATAATTGCTACTAGGACATATGATTCTAATTTTTAAAAGTCCAATAAATCATTCTATAGGTTTTGGTTTTCTAGTTTCGTGATAGTGTTTAGGTCGCTATAGTGCCTGTGACCCTTTTGTGTTAGTTTTTAATTTTTACCATAATTTAGACTCATGGCCATTTGTTGTAAGGATCTAAGAATGGCATATTAACATTATTTAATTACAAAAGGTATAAGTGGCAAAAAATTACTATAAAATTACTATAAAGAATTATTAAAAGATTTTTTTGTGCTTTTGATACTAAATTTGGAATCTTAACACCTATTAACTCTTTATTGATGAACTCAATAAAAGTTCCAACCTTTTTGTTCATTTTAATTGTGGGAATCTTAAAGGTTAATTAAATGTATGTATTCAGTATAGTATCGGTAATTATGTTTGGTGAATTGATTTAAATGAGATATCTGAGTCCTGAATAGTCCATTAGCACAAACCAGTAATAGAATAGTTAATAAGAAAATTCAATAAAAGTAGTTGTATTAAATGTTGTAAGTGAATATTATTGAGCCAGAAATATTTGAATTTGATACTCATTTACATAAGTTCTTGTATGTATTTATCATTTTACATCATGTGATATTTTCTATAACTTTATTCATGTATTTTTCAAAAACATAACTTATAAATGAGACAAAAAATAAGAATAATGGTTATGATTCCATAGTTTTAACTATAACTTTTAGTTTGTAAAAAGTTAATCTGGATTTTTAGATATTTTTGTTAAAAAGATATTTGAAGCAATCATTTAAGCACCAGGAGTCTGTTTCACAAAAAAACTACGACTAAGATTTATCTAAAGTCATGAACAATTCAGTATACTTACAACCAATTTTAGTCCTAAGATTTTTTGTGAAACTTACTCCAGGCAGGTCTTAGGGTTACATCTTGAATAAAAGTACTTGAATTCTGAATTTTCGTCAGTTAATTTTCAAAAAAGAGAAACTAGAATCTAGAAAGTGTTTCCCCTGTTCTGCATTTGATAGCAATACATAGCTTTATGAAGGAAGGGTTTCGTATAAATAATAATCATACATATTATAAATTTGAAATTTGAGAAACTTTGTTTAAAACTTCACCTTAAAAAACTAAGATTGTAACAGTCCTTAATGAGTCCTTCATAGAGTATTTTATAATTTTATGGCTTTGCCTTTTCAAGATAAATAAATAAATCACGAATGTTAGTAAGTTTTAAGATTTATTTTGTTTTATTACTGTATTTAATGTCATGATAATATGTAATTATTGACCTTGCATGCTATGATGATTATTAGTCTCAACCACTTCATAAATTCAATTGTTGTAAATCTTTACTTTCAAAGTTGTAATTTCATTCTTTGTTTTGATGTCAAAATTTTGCCTCAAGAACTCAAAGAAAAATAATTTGATCATTAAATGTTCTCAATGTGACATAATTTCTTTTATTCAGGCCAAAATTTAAAAGAATTATTTTGATGTCTAGTCAAACAGTTTAATTGGTTTGTCAGATCAAATCTAAATCATACTTGTAAAAAACATTGCGTCCTCTGGCTGATCTTTTGAATCAATATTGATTGTACCCCTGAATGACGTTATATTGTAATTTATTGAGACAAAATACCAAGTATTTGATAAGACTGATCCTTCACTTTCCGTCACAATTCTCCGATAAAAAAAACTGATAACCTATACCGTCAGTAGAGGAATGTGTTTTATTTTGTACATTATGATATGAGGTGTGTGAGATAGAAATAGACCTTATGCAAAGGAATACAATACCTATGTTAACTGATTTTGGTTAGGAAAATTAAACTCTATGCAAAATTTAATTGTTTGAAAAGAACCTACAAAAAAGTAAAATCTCAAAAATACTGAACTCTGAGGAAAATTCAAAACAGGAAGTCCCTAATCAAATGGCAAAATCAAAGGATAAAACACATCAAACGAATGGACACTACTGTCATATTCCTGACTCAATGGTACAGGCATTTTCAAATGTAGATAATGGTGGATTGAACCTGGTTTTATAGCGCTAAACCTCTCACTTGTATGACAGTCGCATCAAATTCTACAAAATAGACTATAACTCATCTTTTATTTCGTATTTGAATGTTCTGAAATCAATCCTAGTCTTAAATCTGTACATGTATAACTGCACTTGCATAATGTTGATTTCTCTCTGACATAGCTCATACAATATTAAAAGGAGATGTTGGGTATCAATGACCCCCCCCCCCCCCCCCCCCCCCCCCCCTTAAATAAAAGGATAATGATAATCAACTTGTCTAACAAAAGATTAGTAGAACCTGCACCAGTTGTCAAGCTGTATATTTGATTGATTGGTGATTGCTTTACACTACATCAGCACAAACAAGCTATAAAGTGGCGAGGAAATCTATATGTATTGACTTGTGTGGGAGTAGGTTACTATTTCTGCTCTCAACTCAAAATTCAAAGATTCCTGGTTTGATTCCCGTATTGGAATAAAAAATTTGGGGACTGAACTTTCGGCTCTCTCTTAACACCATTTGGGAGTATGGTCTTGAGGAAACAATGATAGTCCCTTGGAAGGGGATAATAAATGGCTGACCAGTGTTAAGAGAGAGCCATATCTCTTGCAAGTAAAAGAGACCCATGTAGATTTTGAAAAAGAGCAGGCTAATGCCGCTACAAGGCAGCACTCACACCCGCAAAGTGGAAAGGGATTAATATAAGTTGCAAAACTTGTTTCCTAATCCACTATATATAAATATGTTTAAACTAACTAAAAATTCTAACAAAGAAACTTGATATATATATATGTTTATACATGTATATCAATCTTCATGTTTTGTAAATTTGTAATTAAAAACAGGAATATTAAATGATTTGATTATGATGTGAGACAGCTACCTAGTTACAAAAAAATACCATAAATGAAATTTACTCTGAGTATACAAGAAATCAGTAAACCTTAAAAGAACTAAATATGTTTAATATCCACCATTTTCTTTAAGATGTATATTTACGTAAGGAAATCTCTTAAACAAATACTTCAATAGTTCAAGTGAATTCTTTTTCTATCTGCAAACATCCTTGAATAAAACTGTAAACAGAAATTTAATGCCATAATGATTTAAATTATTTCCAAATTGTATATAAGTAGATACATTATTTATTAAGTATCAGTAAAGAAAAACTATTCCAGTTTAAGTTTGTTCATGAAATATGAATTAAGTTGTTAAAAATAATTAAGAGCAACACATTATTAAGTTTCCATATTCTTAATTCCTTTGGTTGTTATGTTTGGTCTAAACATTATTACTGATTTTAGTCAAGTTTTAAGGAGTGACATCTTAATGATCAATGATTATAAAAATGGGTCACTTGAGTCAGTGGAACCAAAAATTTGGATGTAAAATAAATTATAAATGAATACTTAATCACCCTTATAATGATCTTAAGATGTTTTATTGTATATTCAGTAAATACTAAATGCATTACCTTTTATTTATAATGTTTTAGCACATAGAGAATAAAATGCTGGAGTCAGTTTCATCTTTATTAAGATTGATCATTAATGTACTGAATTATTCATGACTTATGATCAATATTAGTCACAAGTTTTTTTTGTAAATCCATTTCTCCTGCTCTACAGAAACTTGGACTTAATGGGCTTGTAGGCAAACTTTTGCAATCAAATATAAATACATGTAAAAATAAAAATTTGTCTATGTCCACTTAAGTAGATGGATTGACAGAATTTTTTTAGCAGAATTTCTAATATTTTGTATTTGTTAGAAAAGTTGTCAATCATCCAGTATTTATCATTGTAATTACGGTAGTAAATGTAATTTACAGGTGCCTTGAATTTTTTTTTTTAAGAGTGTCTGTAATTTTGTTTTTTACAGTAAGATAATTAGAAAAGTTGTCAATCATTTTATCATTGTAATTAGTAAATGTAATTTAACGGTACCTTATATTTTTTATTAAGAATGTTTGTAACTTTGTATTTTTCAGTAAGATAATGAGTAACATTGTCAGTTACTTTTCATCCTGTTATGTGTTTTACTGGTCAAGATTCTTCAATGTCCAGCCATTACAGTATCCTCCAGCATTTGACAGTCGTGTTGTCCTCTACCCATCAGATAAAAACCTCAGAGACTACCTCAGCTGGAGACAGGCAGATTGTAAGTGATATTTAGCTTGCCTTGGACAGAAGATCAAGGATCTATTGTTCTCATGTGGCATCTGCTGTTGGTTCTCAAAAGTTTTAGAAGCAAGGGAAATAATCAAACATAGTTTTATAACGAAATGGAACAAACAGTCCCTTGGAGTTATTTACTTATAAAACATGTAAACAAAAAAATTGTCACAAGTTTGTCATAGCTTCTTGATATACAGCACCAAGCATCATCTGGTTGTGCCATGCTATCTGACACCTTTACAGTGCCTTTATATTTTACTTCTGTTTGCAGAAAATTTATATCATTAAAATATCATGCACGTACATGTACATGAAACTTTCAGCAATCACTCACAGTGCATCTATTTTTTTCAGGCCACATAAACAATCTGTATAATACCTGTTTCTGGAAACTAGTGCAAGATAAAGGTTTTACACCGGCTCAGTCTCAGGAAAGGTTAAAGGTAACAACTATTTTAAAGCACTTTATTGATAATTATTTAAAAATAAGGAGATGTGATATGATTGCCAATGAGACAATTATTCAACATAAACCACAGTACATGTATGTAAAAAATGGAAGTTTTAGCATCTACTGAAAGTGATCAGTGCTAGGAAATGAAAAATTAACCCAAAAAATTACTGCATCAATCTTGGCAAGTCTCTTATGAAAAAAATGTCTTCTTGACGCTCTTTAGAAATATTGCCAACTTTTTCAAAACAATAATAATCTGTTTTATCAACACTTAACACAGTTGAAATTATGACTGTTTTATGACAGAAATGCTCATTTCATTATTTTAAAACCTACTACTTCCAAAAAAGTAGGAAATCCCTATTTGAGTGAACTGCTTATTTTTATGCATTATTAAATTCTTCTACAAAACATGAATATCCAGAGATTATAAAGTGACTTTTTTCTGTTGATTATAATTTTTTTTTTTTTGCAGGGAACAATGTCTAGTGATAAAAATGAACTGTTATATCAAGAATTTAATACGAACTACAACAATTTACCAGATGTATATCGGAAAGGTTCTATACTTCTACCCAGTAAGGTAGGTGTTATTATTTACTGCTGGTAACAGATCTTTTGTAGTTTCTGGTTATTTTAATTTATTTTATACTTGAGCAGTGAAATGTTAAGATTTTTTGAATTGATTTGATATACAGTTACTGACTGTTTAAAGCCTTAGCCCTAGCCTACCACTGAGAATATTTTTTATGCTCAACTAGGGGCATTATGTTTTTCAGTCTGTGCGTCTGTTAAAGTTTTTGGTCAAGGTGTTTTTTAACCGGATTTTTGTGACAAAAATGTCGGTTATTGATTTGGGGATGGGCGGCCGGGCGGCAACCAAATGTTGTCTGTGCATTTACTCATGAACCGTTCAACCAAAGCTTTTAAAATTTTAATATGTTGTTACTGACAAAAATGAAGGTCAAGTTCAATAATGACGATTTTGACTTTTACCGTTCATGAGTTATAGTTCTTGAAAGATTGAAAAATGGTGTTTCTAGTCGTGTCCGTGCATTTACGCATGAACTGTTCAACCAAAGCTTCCAAATTTTAATATGTTGTTACTGATGACAAAATGGAGGTCAAGTTCAATAATGACAATTTTGACTTACCATTCAGGAGTTTTGGTTCTTGAAAGATTGAAAAATGGTGTTTCCAGTTGTGTCCTTGCATTTACAAATGAACTGTTCAACCAAAGCTTTTGAAATTTTAATATGTTGTTACTGATGACAAAATGGAGGTCAAGTTCAATAATGACGATTTTGACTTTTACCGTTCAGGAGTAATGGTTCTTGAAAGATCGAAAAATGGCGTTTCCATTCATGTTGTTGCATTTACTCATGAACCTTTCAACCTAAGCTTTTCAAATTTTAATATGTTGATACTGATGACAAAATGGAGGTCAAATTTGATATTGACAATTTTCACTTTCACCATTCATCAGTTATTGTTCTTGTGATATTGCCAGGACACAAATAAATGTTAATAAATTCGGTTTGCTGTCGTGACAGCCTCTTGTTTATGAAGTTGAAGTCCTATCAAGGACACTTATAAACAAAGTAAAAACACAATTTTTGGATTGACAGCCACTTGTTAATAAATTTATATTTATATTTTTTATTACAGGAAAAAGCAGTGGAATCAAAACCTATGAACTCTACATATCCCAATACCAAGGAGCCTCATCGTGGATCTGTGTCCTTTAGTAATTCATTAGATCATGGTACAAAAATGAATCCAAAAATAGACGTTCTACATGTGGACTTAATAGGAGAAAAATTCTGGGAGGAACATTCTACCATATTGACTAGTAGATGATACTGATAGATATTATTGTTTTAGTAAATTACAGAATTTTCATGTGCAAATATATTGTTAAGTTGTCAATGTACTGTATACCATCGTATTGTCATCAACACACTATTTATGGCCATTTAAGGTTAATGAAATGTAACTGAGAAAGTCCATCAGATTTTCAAACCCTTGATAAAATATTAATAGACATAGATCATCTATGGCATTGAAAATGAGGCATTTTCTGTGCTACAATCTGTTTATTTCTAATTTCCTTGGCAACATCAAGATGTTTGGTTTAGGACATTACTACATTTTCATTCTACTTGACTGAGAAAAATAAGTCTCTGTCAATCAACTTCAGATGGAAAATTATAACAAAGAAAGATCAATTGGAACTTTGTAAAAATAGGGGTAATTTATGTATATTACATATGGAATAGAATCTGTGATGACTATAATAACATTCAATTCTGGAAATCATATGATTATGATTTGAATTACGTGTCAGCTTAAGTCTTTGTAAATTTAGAAAACCAAGAAATTATCTGGCCTCATGAAAGGTGTCTATGATTATTAGCTACTGTGTGCCCCATGATCTTTAAAAATTAACCTTATTAAAATATTTTAATGAAAAGTGCAGAAAATTGGCGATTTCCATAGCTCTCATTGGATTGATGGTACAAGTTCTTAGTTAACTTCATTTTTTCATCCTAACATTGGGTTGGTGGTATCAGCTTTAAAATATGTTTTTTTTCTACTTCTAAACATTAGGTAAAAAGGTGATTTTTTTCAACTTCTTAGTTCTAAACATTGGGTAAAAGGTATCAGTTTTTAGTTATATTTAATTTTTTTGTATAAACATTAGGGAGGTGGTATTAGTAGTATTGGACATTCATGCATCTGTTTGTAGTTTCCCTCCTTTATATTTATTATAAACTCTCAGCTTGTCTCTTCGGTCTTTTTCTTATATATATTCATTTTTCAGGTGCATGGTTAGCTTTAAAATCATTAAATTGTATAAATATTGATATAAATGGAACTTTCAAAGTTTATAATATAGGATCGTTTGTATAGGCAGAGATAAGTCAACTTTTAACACAAACAATAAAGTGCACAGGTAAATTAAATAAAAAATTGATAAAAATCGTGTTTTCATGATCCATGATAGGGTTGTAAAAGCATTGACCGTGCGCACATTTTTAGAATGAAGCGCTTCCATGCTTCATACAAAATGTACTTTGGTCAACGCTCTTAAACCCCAATGAAGTAACAAAAAGAAGCATTCAATATTTAAATATTTTTCAAAAGCATTCCCAGCATATGAATTTTGTTACTTTTTGCTTTAAACTATGTGGGGCACACAGAAGCTTTTTAAAACACATGAATTTTCATTCATAAAAGTTAGCATTTCACCAGATTTTTTTTATAGCATTATTAGGTTAACTACTTCATTAACTGGTATGTTTTTTATATTGTTCAGTATAAATGGTTTAAATATTAGGCATGTATGTTCTGTTGTTACAATATTATCTTTATCCTTATTAAATATGCAATATCCTTATTTCTCTTCAATTGTATGGTGAAATTTGATTAAATGTCTTGCTAATTATACCTTATGATTATCGATTGGAGGTTCTTTGGCTTAATGTGTGATGCGTTTCCATACACATACAATTTTCTTGGATAACTCTTGAATATTTTAATTTTTATTTAGTCCAAGCTGTGAAAGGTCACCTCTATTTAGTTTTTCTCTATCTTGGTAGATCGCTGACTTCTTATCATGGATTGGACTATATATGAATTCAAGTTGATATTTAAATGAGACAGCAAGATAACACAATAAAACCAAAAAGACATCCAAAGATCTACTGATGGTCTTCAACAGTAGAAAAGTCCTTTGCTGTGTGTTTGTCTTTAAAAATTCACGTCTAGAGTCTAGACAATTTGTGACTGAAGAAATTGGAGATCAACAATTTGCAACTTATTGAAACTTTCAGCAAAATTCTTTGACCTTTCAAATGTTGACAATTATTATTTGGAAGAGAGAAAGTATGATTCAGTCAATATCGATATACAAATAAGAAGATGTGTTATGATTGTCAATGTTAGAACTCACCACAAGGGACAAAACAGTGAACAACAATAGGTCTCTGTACAACCTTCAACAATGAGCAAAACCCATATCACATATCCAGCTTTAAAAAACCAAGAAATGACAAATGTAAACTATACAAAAGAAAATTGGCAATATAGACAAGGTGTACTGACATAGGAGGTCTCTAAACATATTAACTCCAAATGGAGCTTTCGTTAGTAGAAGCCATATAAACTATGTGTATCAGTGAGAAAAATGTAAAAGCATAAAAATATAGTATATATGCCAATACACATAATTAACAGCGCCTGGGGATGTTTCATAGCCTGACCAGTTTCGGTCCAAATAGGACCTTCTTCAGAGGCAGAATGGTGGATTAATGATTGTGCCCTTTTTATATAGAATATGATAACTGGCAGTTATCTGGCGGACCAAAGTTATCCAATATGATGATATAAACCGATTTGGGCTTTAGCATCGGGTAAAGGGTGTTTTTAACCTTTTTTAAAATTATTTACCAAAAAAAAATCTTTGGCTCAAGTTAAAACTAAAAAATCTTTTACTTCTTTTGTATCTTTATTTCTAAAAAAATACTAATAAAATCAACTTGTTCAACATATATATATATAAAATAAAGATATATGTAAAAGATGAACAATTAATAAAAGCTTAAATAAAATGCACATTTCAATTTTATTATTGATTAAACAAAGATGTTTTATCCTTTTTACAAATCAGAAACTAACAAAATTGGAATGGAACTTTAAACAGAAATGGAGCTTTATAACATACATATCCAATGAAGACAGCAATTTAAGAAATTGGTATGAATGAGCCACAAAATTTTCTAAACAAATGTATACTCTAAATTCAGAAATTGTTGCAAGATCTTTATCAATGCAAATAATGCCATAATGAATAAGGCAGCAATAAGAACTCGCATTCTGGTATCTGATAAACTTTGTATGCAAATTTTTCCAGAAACTACCATAATTAATTTCACATTTTAGCCCATTCTGTAGAATTCGCAATGAAAAATGCACAGAATAATTTCTGAATTTACTGTATTATAAAATTCATCACTTTTCCCAACTTTTATAAATACGTTTAATGTTTAAATAACAAATCATTAATTGTATGCATGGTATTCATATTAGTGCTTCCACTAAACATATTTATCTTTAAATGTCAAAAATATATGTTTAACAAAGTAAACAAAACAGAATGTGTTTATGGGACACAATACCTCACTTGCACAAAAACATTTATGAACAGTGACATTTTTGCAAACTATAATTTTGCATACATTTTGGAAACGCACATCATAATGAAAATGTGTAGTAATATTAAAGTTGATGTGACCACAATTTGATGGTGTCACTACCTTACAGCACAACTTTAACCTGACGAGATCTGACGAGGAAAGTACGTAAGGATGTAATGTCAGACTAACACAACCTGAATTTATAATGCCCTCAGACAAATAAAGTGTGGCAATATGATTGGGTACGATTCACAAACTCCTCACCAAGGGTTAGTTTAATTAGTTTAAACAATATTTTATTCAAATAAATTGAATTGGATTGGGCAACAGGCATAGCCTATGTAAGCCCTCACCAAGGCTTAAACCACCATAAACAACTTTGTACTTTATTTGACTGTTTAGCACCACATGTATCAATTATAATTATAAATATCATATACATTAGTGTCCATGCACTTAAACTAAAATAACAAGTACATTGAAATAATTCCTATGCAAACAGTAAAACCTAAATTGGAATCTGATTGAGAAATGTTATGAAAATGGAATAAATAACAAATGTAATTGCCTATCTTTTAACAGATCCCTCAATGATTACATATGTTGTAAGAATCCCGTATATTGTGAGGAAACATTACCTTTTTGATCAGAATAAATATTGAAATAATTATTGTAAACCAACTTGTTTTCACAGATACTCTTGCAATTTTTATGTCAAAATTTTTATTGATATTTCACTTGTGTTTCATGTATAAGCTGGTTTTAGGTGAATCTCTGGTAAAAATTTTCATGTGAATTTCACGCGAGTAAAATTGCCTATGTATGCCTTGCCAGTAAAACTGCATTTGTATGCCTCGCCAGTAAAACTGCCTATGTATGCCTCGCCAGTAAAATTGCCTATGTATGCCTTGCCAGTAAAATTGCCTATGTATGCCTAGCCAGTAAAATTGCCTATGTATGCCTCGCCAGTAAAATTGCCTATGTATGCCTTGCCAGTAAAATTGCCTATGTATGCCTCGCCAGTAAAATTGCCTATGTATGCCTCGCCAGTAAAATTGCCTATGTATGCCTTGCAGTAAAATTGCCTATGTATGCCTCGCCAGTAAAACTGCATTTGCGACCGTCAAATTACGGTGACAACTCTTCAACTACAGTATTGTTATTCCTTAATTTCAGTTGTAGCTCTGTTCGCCTGATTTGGCAGCGATTTAATTTTCATGGTTTTAGAATTTTCTTGTGATTTATATAAGGGAAAACCCTAGTGTTACAATCAATATTTATGATTTTTTTTCTACCTACAAAAATAATGACTACTTCTGCCTATACTTATTGTCAAGAATGTGTCTGCAATGATTAATGACTGGGTGAGAAGATTTCTATAAAATAATAAAATCAATACAATTGTATAAAACGTTGAGCAAATTTTGATTATATTTTACAAATTAATCCCTGATTGCAAGCTAAAATCATTCAAGTCAATGACTGTCTAAGTAAGTTACAACAAGCATAAATTAAACATTCATAAGACAAAAATAATTATGCAAATGTAGGTCACATGACCTCTATCATGTTTATGTTATGACAATAATAGATGAGAAAGAAACCTGACATTAAATGTTCCTTGATGCAAAGAATGTAAAAGTCTGATATACAAGTGGAAGGGCCTCAACAAACCAACATCCTGTTCATTAACAATGTTCCTCGATACAAAGAATGTAAAAGTCTGATATACAAGTGGAAGAGCCTCAACAAACCAACACCCTGTTCATTAACAATGTTCCTCGAAACAAAGAATGTAAAAGTCTGATATACAAGTGGAAGGGCCTCAACAAACCAACACCCTGTTCATTAACAATGTTCCTTGATGCAAAGAATGTAAAAGTCTGATATACAAGTGGAAGGGCCTCAACAAACCAACACCCTATTCATTAACAATCAATAAGTGTGAACAAAATATATGTGCTCAACTCAGGTATACTGTGGATTCATTATTATTCATTGGATACCAACTTTTCATGTACTTTGTGGATACAGGGAAACCATAATTTAACTGTTCAACGAATTACAAATCATCCATAGAAATATATGCTGACTAAAGCAAAACCATGAAATCAAATATATACTAAAATGGAAGTTTTCCTCAATCCCTGAAAATTCATACCTATAGAAAATAAATAAATCCGCAGAAACCATCATTCAAATGATGATAGGAGATCTTTAATAAACAATGTTCAATGTTCACAACTTGTAGCTGGGCCATACTTAGAGATTTTGTAAAAGACAGGTTATTATTGTTGAAGACTATGTTGACCTCTACTTGTTTTTTTTAAGATTTTTTCATGACCTTGAGTACTTAGCTGTCTCACTGACATGAACCAAACATCTATTCTTAATAAAATACAGAAAAATAGAAAATATTTTTGAGAAGAGCTATCCAAAAACAATTTCTGACTTATATATGGGAACTGCCTTCAAGAGATCGGTTAGTTAAATAAATCAGGTTTCAGCAATTTCTTTAAAAAATCTTTTATTCTCTAAAAATTCATACATGTAAAAGTATTAAACAAAGGATGATTTGTATGTTGTTTGATTGGAAGAAAATAAAGAAAGCAATGAATTACATATACTGAAGCAAATAATTATTTAACATTTCAACATTTGTTTATAGATTGCTCATAAAATGCCATACTACATGCATGTCAACCTTTTATAAATTCTGAATAACAATTAACAAGCTTTCAATATGAAAACAATTTCACAAATGTATGTAACACAAACTTGTATAATTTGTTCATAAATAAATATAAATAATGATATATACATCAATAATACAAAAAAATGTGTTAACAAAACAACACTTCCCATGTAGGACTAGAAATTAATTTTCTAACAAATATTTTGTTCGTATTGCTCTACTTCAGTTTCAATTATACATTGCCTTGTCAAACATATGGCAATCTAACATCAACATTATACTTAGAAAAATATATATAAAAAAATATATAAAACAAATCCAATAACTTGTTAAAAAATTATTTTCATCACAGATTTAATAAACCATTTAAGATCTAGAATATATATTTTGACGCATTCTAGCTAGAAGCAATAATGATACAATAATCAAATATTTTTTCTAGCTCTACTAGATGCCCCCAAAAACTTCCAATGGATCCTTTCATAGTAATTTGTAAGAATGCTCAGATTTTGTCATTAGTGTCCTGGTGTAGTACTTTTTCAAAACAAATTGACATTCATTTATTGTTGTTGTTCACTAAAGAGGACTTCTGAGCAGGTTTGAATGATAAAACAAAAGGAATTACCGGTATTCTAAGCAGTTCATGGTTTTGTGACATGGATTTCATTAAACTAATACCTATATTACTATGATCGAAGATCGTGAGAAATGTTTAATATTCTTTCTGCTAAAATTTTCTTTTCTGCTTTAAGTCTTTTATAATCTGGTCTCAGTAACAATAATACTATGCACACAGCAATTACAGCATAACCGTTGGCAACCAGATTTGGCACTGAAAAATAAATTGTAAAATATTTATTCATAAATACAAGTTCACTTAAGCCTTGACTTTAATATTTATTTGACTGTCTATATTAAGACTAGAGTCAGTGATGCATTTACAAAGGAACCAGTTTAAAAATACAGTACAAGGCATTAGTATGGTCTTGCATACTTATTTAATGAACCTAGTCTGGGAACTTAATATAAGAAACCAGAATTAAAGCATCAATGTCTTTCCTTCAGAAATATGCAGCACTAGAAATAGACTTATTTTTACATTAAATGTAAAATTGACAATATCTACCGGTACATTTAATGTAGGCCTTTTGCATATTGTGAGAAAAAATATGTTATTGAACACTATAACATGGTATCAAATACCCAAAGGAACAAACCACTTATCTAACATTTAGAAATTGACTTTATTTCCCAATTTTAATAATTTCCACAAAATTTTAAATCAATTCTGACTTTACAGTCCATTATATTGTAACTTAAATTGATTTCAAAATACTTATAAATATTGCTTTGATACTGAGATATAAAAATTTGGTATATTGCCAATGAGACAACTCTCCACTAGACTAAATGACTTAAAAGTTAGCAACTATATATCACCATATGTCCTTCAACTATGAGCAAAAAAT